>NW_020527807.1:0-300000 GCF_003368295.1 Carassius auratus
TACACAAATTTGCTCATAATATTAAAAATAACACGACTTCCTGTTGGATTTAGAATTTTGCTCCAACAGTCTTTTTTGTAGGTATTGGTGTGTTACATATGTTGCCAATTTCGAGCAAATGTACGTGAAACAACTAGGCGGAAGGCTGTTGATTTTCTTAGTATAGGTGGCGCTGTCGAGCCATTTTGCCAACCCTCTTCTGAATCCTATATCAGACGAAAATTTTCACCAGGTTTGACACGTGTGCAAAGTTTCATGACTTTTTGAGCATGTTAAAGCCCTCAAAAATGCGATTCATTCGGGAGAAAGAAGAGAAGAAGAAATAATAAGAAGAAATATAGCTGCAAGCAGCGATGGCGGGCTCAAGCCACCAATGCCATCACCACCCGGTGGCATCAGGTAAACTGTGCCCAGCGGGCACATGCATTCACAATATCCCTCTGGCAGTGAGGTTTTAAAAGGATAGAGGGGAGCGTAGAGGGAGCGTGCATTTGCAGTGGCTGGGCCACGACTCTGGAATACCCCTGCCTTTAGAGATCAGACTGGCCCCTTCCTTGTCTATTTTTAAATCTTTGCTAAAAACTTTTTTATTTTCCTTAGTGTACTGACTACTGTGTTATGCTACATTTTGAAATGGGTGGTTTTAAATTTTTTGTCTGGTCTATTTTTATGTATGTGTAATATTCTTGCTCTTATGTTAAAGCACTTTGGTCAGCCAGGAGGCTGTTGTAAATGCGCTATACAAATAAATTGAACTTGAACTTGAACTTGAACTTGATATGGCAGTTAAAGGGTTAATCCGAATCATCTAGACTTTAAAATCACATTCACAGAACAATATATATATATATATATAACTTTAGTAACACTTTACAATAAGATTTCATTTATAAACATTATGTTAACATGAACAATATTTATATAGCATTCATTCATGTCAGTTAATATTCCAAACTTAAACATTAAAACATTGTTTTATTGTGATTTTTTTCCAAGCACATTTTACCAATTCCAAACCATATCAATCTTAATAACTACCATTATTTTTTATTTAATCATTTATGAGTGCTATACAATAGTCCAGGAAAGCTGGAAGAGAAAAACAGGTCAAGAAGAACTGACAAAAGAATTGCAAAAGAATTAGGAATTAATGTGAAGATTAATTTTTAGTCAATTCTGCAAGACAGACTTTCAGGAAAGGAGGTGGAATAAAAATGAGCTCCTAAATCTTAATCCCGGATTCTGGAAGATATATTCCTCAAACCATCGGACAAGAGGAGGTGGTGCTGGTCCTTCACGAGTCAGTCTAATCTGTTCATTAAGCCTATATATAAAGTCTTAATATATAGTATTTCACAATACTTCATGGTATTCTAATTAAATATTTTTTTGGAATCTTAGATCTCTCAGAACCTGACACATTGTAATTCTGAGACTCCAGGAAAGTGGCAGTTCTGTAAAATGTTGGCGCTGGAGACTAAATGCTCACTGATAGTTTCACACCTAATTCACTTAAAACACACACAAACACACACACACAGTGACAGAGGGACAGAGTGACATCAGATGTATGTTTTTTAATTTTCTGTCATCCATATAATGATGGATAGTCATGAAACTATGTATATTTCCTCAGAATGACTTGTCTTCTATGTGCACATTTTTTTTTGAAGTGTTTAGAAGCTGCACTTTTTTTTACTGGTTCCTTTTTTACTATTATTTCAAAAAATCACCACGACAAAACCATTCAAGCTATCCAAAATTCATTCACACCTGTTCTGTAAGATTAATTCTTTAAACAGTGGTAAAAGAGGATGTGGTGCTGAACCTTCAAGAGTCACTTAAAACGTATCTGTCCATAAAGCCTATTAAGAATTATTCTTAATATACAGTTCACAATACTTCAGCTTGTTATTCTAATTAAGTGAGGGTCATTTTATCAGTAAAATTCCTAAAATACATATTATTTTATTTGAAAGATTTCTATAAATTATTTAAATCATACTCGTTTCTCCAATAATTATTTAAAAGTAATCCTATAGCTCCCTCTGGTGGCCATTATAGGTACTAAGAATTGCAAGCTTGATTTATAAGTTATGATAGTTTTAATTTTATGCTGGCTCTTGAAAATGATAAAGCTATGAAACTTACTGTGCTTCCTTCAAATGAGGACTTCTACTTATATAAAAAATTATGAAGAGTTAGAATGAAAAATTTTAAAGATATAGTAAAATAACTATTGTATTTTTTATGTTACTTTAATAAATCTCTATGGCAACACCATTTAAGCTATCCTAAACCCATTCACAATTCAACATCTCAGTATATTGGCATCATGTTGAAAAAGGAGTATGGAGTAGTATGAGGAGGAGTATGAATTCATTTACAGGCTGATTTTATCATAAATCCACAATAAAATTTCTGAGTTCTGTATCAATCTGTGTTGTTGTTGTTTGTTTATTTTTATCTTTTATTTTTCATAGGAAGATAACTGACCCTTTACTCTCCTTTTTAATAAATGTGCTTATAAACCAAGGACAAGCTATTTATAGCTGTATTTATAAACTGCTTACTACTGACTATTAATATTGGGACAAGGCTTTATAAAGCATGAACTGACTATTTACTAATGAGTGCAGTTATTATAAAGTGTTATCAATGAATTTGCTAATGTTAACAAATTAGACATTATTTTACAGTGTTATCAAATCCTTAAATGACTCATAAGCATTTGTGAAAGTTCTGCTTGCATTACAGCTTAGTATTGATCTGTGAGCTGAACAGATTTACTGTTACATCTATGAGATTATGTAAATTCAAATAAATATAATGTCACAGGATGTCATAGGTCAGTATCAAATGAGTTTGAAATTATTATTTGCAGCACAAATAAGTTTTTTTTAGGATTTTTAAAAATCCCTAAAACTGTCAGAAAAAGGTTAAGGCCTAAGCTATTTCTATGTGAGTGGCTAAATTTATTTTTGTTTTTATAATTGTAATACACAAACTATGAAATTATACAAAATGTATAAAAAGGTAAATAAATAAATACGCACACATTAAAAAAGCAGCCAAGTCGAATGAGTTTCCTTTTTTATATAGATTAAAATTGAAGACAGAAGCAAGTGGTAAATGTGGTCACTTTAATATTCAAATCCAGTAGATCCAGTTTATGTTCACGTGGCTGTTTTCGTTTATATTCGCCAAGCTATTATGTATTTTGAAATAATCTTGTCCGTGATGTGTTCGTTCGTACGACGAAAGCCAGAATCCTGCAGCTCGAGAGATATGTTATTCTGGCCAGTCGCGCTTTCAAATAGTCTTGCACACTTAAACGGGTCACAAACACCTGCATTTAGCTCTTGTAGTGTTACAATGGGTTTATTGTGTGCATTTGTGGTAATATTTTATTTAAAAAAGCTCTTAAACAAGAATAAATTCGTTTGTTTTGAGCTCGACACTGTACGCGCTGATCGGAGGCGTGATTTCAGATAGGCAGCCACAAATATTTCATTTTCACACAAACAGTTCAAAAACATCTGAATTTAGCTCTTGGTGTGTTCTAATTGGTTGATTGTGTGATATCGCTGTAATAATTTATTTTTAAAAGCTTTAAAACAGGAATAAATTTGTTTTTTCTGAGCTCTTTACTCCAGACGCTCGTGATCACAGCAGTGATTCATCTCTCCTATTTCTCACGTATCTCTGGCCAGAAATAATTTATCCATGAGCCCTGAACCGGTAATAATCAGATATGTTGGTTTAGCTTGTCAGTGTGAATTAAATCTAAGTATTTATTTGTATTTTTAACCGATTTAAAAGTGAAAGTAAAAGTTCGGGAATTGAACCTGTAGGGGCGCAATTTCTCTCAGACAATGGAAGTCTGAAGCACATATACTCAAACAGAGGGACAGAGTGAGATGAGATGTCTGACAGTTTTTTAATTTTCTGTTATCCATACAGTGTTGTAAAGTTGTTAAACTATGCATATTTCCTCAGAATGACTTTTTCATCTGTATGAAAAAATTCTTTGACGTGTTTGGAAGCTGCAATTTAAAAATACAATAATGATTCCCTTTGTAAGGTCATTTAAAAAAATCACCACGGCAAAACCATTCAAGCTATCCAAAATCCATTCACAATTTAAGTTCCTATCAGAAATACTGATGTGTGTTCAGAGTTTTGTGAAATTCTAAGTATGTTATTTGCCTCAAAATCACCTGAGAAGTATTCCAGTTTGACATGTTGCCACGCCAACAATTTTTTAGATATCAATATCCCCCTTGCAGATTTATATCGGCTGTGTTTTAACATTATTCTGATGAAGTTTGAAGCAAATCGAGTAATAATAAGATGCTGAATTCAAATCATTTTGAAAATGACACACTTCCTTCTGCCAGTTGGTGGCGCTATAACTTTGACTCCTAATAGTCACATATATGCGATCGACATCATACAACGAATAATCTGATGAAGTTTGATTAAAATCAGGAAATGTATGTGGACGGTATTAGACACTTCCTGTTTCTCATTTCTCGCCATAATTTCAACGCCTCGCCACGAGCAAACCGTTCGAGATATCAAAAATCCCCTGGCAATTTTTAATCCCCAGTGTCTTGAGATCATGTTGACCGAGTTTGGCGGCAATCGAGAAAAAAACCTATGACAAGTATTTCAAATTCCAGAGCATGCGCTTTTTACATAACTCTAAATAGCTGACTTCCTGATGGGCGGAGCCTATGACATGCAATACGAAAGTTGTTTGGCACGATGAGATCTATATGTGTACTGAGTTTAATATGAATATGTGCAAGTATGTGTGAGCTATACATCAACATTTCTGACTGTGTTCCAGGGGGCGCCGTAGAGCCCCTGTGCCACGCCCGGGTCCCAGCCTCTGCAGGCTCCTAAAGGCCACAGATTCCAAAGTGTGCGCAAATTTTCAAGAGTTTTTGAGTATGTTAAGGACCCCAAAAGCCCCCACAACTTTGAAGAAAAATTTGAATACTAAACCCTAAATAGCCAACTTCCTGTTGGGCGGAGCCTATGATATGCAATACAAAAGTTGTTTGGATTGATGAGATTTATATGTGTACCGAGTTTCATACGTCTACGAGCAAGAATGTATGATATATGGCCCTCCATATTCCAGGGGGCGCTGTAGAGCCCCTGTGCCACGCCCGTGTATCAGTCTCTGCCCGGCCCTAATGGCCGCAGGTTCCAATCTGTGTGCCAATTTTCAAGACTTTTTAAGCACGTTAAGGGCCCCAAAAGCCCCCGAGACGTTGGAAAAAAAAAAAAATAATAATAATAATAAAAAATAATCCTAAGGAAAACAATAGGCCTCTCGCCCTTTGGGCTTGAGCCCTAATAAACAAAGCAGATACAAGAGGGTCCTCGCACCTCGGTGCTCGGGCCCTAATTAAAGCTGCAAGCAGCGATGAACGGGCCCTCGCACCCGTGCTCACCGGCAGCGAGTGGCTTTAGTTAACAGGTGAACGGTGAGAAATATGCGTTTAAATTCATAAATATAAGTAGAATATATCAATGTTTATTCCATATATGTGCCAATCTTCCTGTTGCCAGCAGGTGGCGCTATCATTATAATGGAATATTGGCCTTCAGATGTGTTCAGGGCAGGACTTTTATCGAACATGTGAGGTTTGGGGAGGATTGGACATTTTATGCCTGAGTTACAACAACATCCTATTTCATGGCGAAACATCGACATTTGTCAGGCCGCCATGGACACGCCCTTTAACGAAACCTCAAGATCTTCGCAATTTAAGATCGCAAAAGGCTTTAGATTACACTGACCAAGTTTGGTGTTGATCTGAATAAATATCTAGGAGGAGTTTGTTAAAGTACAACCCCTGAAAATGGCCAAAACAACACTAATTTTGCAGAGAAAATTCGAAATAACTGACTTCCTGTTGGGATTCGGATTTCGTACCAAGAGACTTTTTCGTAGATATTGGTGTGTTACATGTGAGTACCGATTTTTGTACATGTATGTGAAACATAGCTCGAGGCGCACTCCGTTTAAAGTGTATACGCACTCCGTTGAAAGTGTAGAGGTGGCGCTATCGAGCCATTTTGCCACACTCGATGGAATATTGGCCTTCAGATCTGTTTAGGCTAGGACCCTTATCACACAAGTGAAGTTTGGGCAAGATCGGACATTTTATGCCTGAGTTATAACATCTTTTATTCCCATGGCGAGACATCGAACTTCATCACGGCGCCATGGACACACCTTTTAACAAAAACTCAAGATCTTCACAACTAAACATCACACAGGTCTTTAGATTAGACTGACCACAAAAAAGACATTGATGTCATAAAATTTCTAGGAGTAGTTTGTCGCAGTGTAAAATATGTAACTTCCTGTTGCCAATAGGTGGCGCTATGACTATAACTGAATATTGGCATGTAGATCTGTTCAGGTCAAGAGTCTTATCCAACATGTGAAGTTTGGGGCAGATTGGACATTGTATGTCTGAGTTACAGCAACTTCCTTTTTCATGGCGAAACATAGAAATTTGTCAGGCCGCCATGGACCCGCCCTTTAACGAAACCTCAAGTCCTTCGCAATTTATTATCGCAAAGGGATTTAGATTACACTGACCAAGTTTGGTGTTGATCTGAATAAACCTCTAGGAGGAGTTCGTTAAAATACAACCCCTGAAAATGGCAAAAACAGCACCAATTTTGAAGGGAAAATTCAAAATAACCGACTTCCTGCTGGGATCCGGATTTCGTACCAAGAGACTTTTTTGTAGGTATTGGAGTGTTACATGTGTGTACCAATTTATGTACATGTACGTGAAACATAGCTCGAGGCGCACTCCATTGAAAGTGTATAGGTGGTGCTATAGAGCCATTCTGCCACAACCGGTGGAATATTGGCCTCCAGATCTGTTCAGGCCAGGACTCTTATCACACATGTGAAGTTTGGGGAAGATCGGACATTTTATACCTGAGTTATAACATCTTTTATTCCCATGGCGAGACATCGAACTTCGTCGCGGCGCCATGAACAAGCCTTTTAACGAAAACTCAAGATCTTCACAACTGAACATCGCACAGGCCTTTAGATTAGACTGACCACAAAAAAGACATTGATGTCATAAAATTTCTAGGAGTAGTTCGTCGCAGCGTAAAATATGTCACTTCCTGTTGCCAATAGGTGGCGCTATGACTAAAACTGAATATGGGCATGTCAATCTGTTCAGGTTTGGAGTCTCATCAAACATGTGAAGTTTGGGGCAGATTGGACATTGTATGTGTGAGTTATAGCAACTTAATTTTTCATGGCGAATCATCGAAATTCGCCAGGCCGCCACGGACACGCCCTTCAACGAAAACTCAAGATCTTCGCAATTTAACATCGCAAAGGCCTTTAGATTAGGCATACCAAATTTGGTGTTGATTTGAAGAAATCTCTAGGAGGAGTTTGTTAAAATACAACATATGGAAATGACCAAAATTACACAAAATTTGCTCATAATATTACAAATAACCTACTTCCTGTTGGTTTTAGAATTTTGCTCCAAGAGTCTTTTTTGTAGGTATTGGTGTGTTACATATGTGTGCCAATTTTCGTGCATGTACGTGAAACATAGCTCGAAGGCTGTTGATTTTCTTCGTATAGGTGGCGCTGTCGAGCAATTTTGCCACACCCTCTTCTGAATCCTATATCAGACGAAAATTTTCACCTGGTTTTACGCATGTGCAAAGTTTCATGACTTTTTCAGCATGTTTAAGTTTAAGAATAAATATAGCTGCAAGCAGCGATGGCGGGCTCAAGCCACCAATGCCATCGCCACCCCGGTGGCATCAGGTAAACTGTGCCCAGCGGGCACATGCATTCACAATATCCCTCTGGCAGTGAGGTTTTAAAGGATATGGCGGTTAAAGGGTTAAACCGAATCATCTAGACTTTAAAATCACATTCACAGAACAATATATATATATATATATATATATATATATATATATATATATATATATATATATATATATATATATATTAGGGCCGGGACTTTAACGCGTTAATTGAGATTAATTAATTACACAAAAAATAACGCGTTAACTAAGATTAATTAATTACAGAAAAATAAATTCCCGCATTTTTAATAACTTATTTTTGCACCGCAGAATGTTTCTCACTGGATTTGTTTCGGCGGACCGATTATACTGAAGCACCAACTGGCGTTCGCTTCGCATATCACTACTGTCTATGATATCACTGCAGCACATCGAGCCTCAAGTATCACCTCAACGCAAAACATATAGCAGCTAGCGTGGACTTTACACTTTATGTTGAACTATATATTATTTTGTTGGTGCAACAGTTTATGTTGAACTCGTTATTGTTTTGGCCAAGGTTATTGAGAGTTGGACTTAGTATGTTATGGCCTCTGAAGCAACAGAGAGATGTTTTCTAATAGTCAGTGTTTCCAATGTTCTGAATGTAATTGACAGTATTGTGTTTTACTTAAAAAACTCTTTACAGAAGGTTCCAGCACCTATAAGCTTCCTGAATTTCTGAAATGTACTATTTCTAAATTGTTTCTAAATATGCTATTGCTACACTTCATGGCAAAAATTGCACTGGTCTGCTACACTTGGTTGAACAAAAATAAACAATATTTTGTTGCTTAAGCTTATGTATTCAGTCATTATTCAATGGTATATTATAAATCCATGTGAAAAATAATTACTTCTCACTGTTCTCAGGTCAAATATTTATATGCGATTAAAATGCGATTAATTTCGATTAATTAATTACAAAGCCTCTAATTAATTAGATTATTTTTTTTAATCGAGTCCCGGCCCTAACATATAAATATATATATATATATATATATATATATATATATATATATATATATATATATATATATATATATATATATATATATATATAGTAACACTTTACAATAAGATTTCATTTATAAACATTATGTTAACATGAACAATATTTATATAGCATTCATTCATGTCAGTTAATATTCCAAACTTAAACATTAAAACATTGTTTTATTGTGATTTTTTTCCAAGCACATTTTACCAATTCCAAACCATATCAATCTTAATAACTACCATTATTTTTTATTTAATCATTTATGAGTGCTATACAATAGTCCAGGAAAGCTGGAAGAGAAAAACTCCTTATATTCATGTGCAGAATTATTAGACATGTTTTCTTTTACAGATGAAATGCGCTAAAAAAGAGTTTTAACTCAAACTGTTTTAACTCAAAGTCGAAAATTATGTAATACCCATGAGAAATATCAAACACAAATGCAATACAGAAATGGATAAGTTAAGACTTGACCATTGTACAAAAATGCTGACTGGGTCATGAGGTCAGAAAAGAAGAAGAAAAAAAAAAAACAGGTCAAGAAGAACTTCATTTTTTAGTCAATTCTGCAAGACAGACTTTCAGGAAAGAAGGTGGAATAAAAATGAGCTCCTAAATCTTAATCCCGGATTCTGGAAGATATATTCCTCAAACCATCGGACAAGAGGAGGTGGTGCTGGTCCTTCACGAGTCACTCTAATCTGTTCATAAAGCCTATATATAAAGTCTTAATATATAGTATTTCACAATACTTCATGGTATTCTAATTAAATCATTTTTTGGAATCTTTGATTTCTCAGAACCTGACACATTGTAATTCTGAGACTCCAGGAAAGTGGCAGTTCTGTAAAATGTTGGCACTGGAGACTAAATGCTCCCTGATAGTTTCACACCTAATTCACTTAACACACACACAAACACACACACACACACACACACACACACACACACACATTACCCACAGTGACAGAGGGAGAGAGTGACATCAGATGTATGATAGTTTTTTAATTTTCTATCATCCATATAGTGTTGTATAGTCATGAAACTATGCATATTTCCTCAGAATGACTTGTCTTCTATGTGTAAATTTTTTTGAAGTGTTTAGAAGCTGCACTTAAAAAAATAAAAGACATTTACTGGTTAATTTTACTGTTATTTCAAAAAATCACCACGACAAAACCATTCAAGCCATTCAAAATTCATCCGCACCTGTTCTGTAAGATACATTCTTTAAACTGGTAAAAGAGGATGTGGTGCTGATCCTTCAAGAGTCACTCAAAACTTATCTGTCCATAAAGCCTATAAAGAATTATTCTTAATATACAGTTCACAATACTTCAGCTTGTTATTCTAATAAAGTGAGGGTCATTTTATCAGTAAAATACATAAAATTCATATTATTTTTCTTTGAAAGATTTCTATAAATGATTTAAATCATACTTGGTTCTACAATAATTATTTAAAAGTTGTAGTGAATGTTACAGACATAATTCACCATTGTTAAGTGTAGTTCTGTACACTGTGTTCTGCATAACTGTTCAGGGATCGTGGTCCCTTTAAATGATCGGAATGCGTGATGACGTAACACGCCGGTCAGCGCCATTATTCTTTTATTCTGTTTTTGCTCAGAAATAAACGACACACGCATTCGTGTGCTCAAAGTGAGAAGTTGTCTCTTGCAAATTACTGCAATTTCCACACTGGTGACCCCGACATTAGTCTGCTGGACGTATCCAGAGACACAACGCGATCATGACCGCGAACGCTGTCACCCTCAAACTCCCCGAATTCTGGGAATCGTCAGCATCTGCATGGTTTGCCCAGACTGAAGCGCAGTTCGCATTGCGTGAGATCACCGTGGATACGACAAAATATTACTATGTTGTGTCTGCTCTCGGAAATTCAACAGCATCCAGAGTGGTGAGCCTTCTTACAAATCCTCCCGAAAATGGAAAGTATACGGCACTTAAAGCCCACCTGTTGAAAACGTTTGAACTGTCAGACGCTGAGAGAGCCAGCAGGCTTTTCTCACTTCAAGGACTGGGTGACAGCAAACCGTCCGAGCTCATGGACCGTATGCTGGATCTTTTGGGCGAACACAGACCTGATTTTCTTTTTATCCAGCTTTTCTTGCGTCAGCTGCCTTCCCAAGTGAGAGCTGCATTAGCCAACACCACTATCACTGACTGTCGTAGACTAGCTGAAGAGGCTGATAAATTTTTCCTGGCAGGTCAGGGACATTTTGCGGCCGCGCTTTTTCCCGCGCACATCTCTTCAGTGATGCGGGACGACGCCACACTCATTGCTGCGACCACTTCTCGTCGGCAGCAGTCTTCTGGCACCCAACAGCCCTCAGGATTGTGTTTCTACCATGCAAAGTTTGGAACCAAGGCTAACAAATGCCGTCCGCCGTGCAGTTTCAGTGTTTCGGGAAATGCCAGGGCCGGCGCTCAGTAGTAGCCATGAGTGTCGGCCGCGTAGGCAGGCTGCTTTTCATCCGCGATAGCATCTCCGGACGCCGTTTTCTGTGCGACACGGGAGCACAAAGGAGCGTCCTGCCTGCATCCCGTTTGGACATGGTAACCGACAGTCACGGCCCCCCTATGGAAGCTGCCAACGGTAGCCCCATCCGCACATATGGAACGAGGCATGTAGAATTGTGTTTCGGAGGACAGCGTTTCGGTTGGGATTTTGTTACTGCAAAGGTTGCCGTTCCCCTCCTTGGCGCTGATTTTTTGTGTGCACATGGACTGTTGGTGGATGTAAAGAACCGCCGTCTGATTGACGCTGTCACATTTTGTTCTTATACATGCACGCTCAGCGAAGCGGACTCCATACGACTGTCTAGCATGCTCTCAGCTTCCGATGATTTTCAACGTCTATTGGCCGGTTTCCCAGCCCTCACTCAGCCCACTTTCTCTTCATCTATTGTGAAGCACGGTGTGGAGCACCATCTCGCCACTACTGGTCCACCCGTCTACGCCCGCGCTCGGCGCCTCGACCCGACCAAGCTTGCCGTTGCAAAGGCTGAGTTTGCAAACATGGAACGCCTGGGCATAGTGCGCCGATCCGACAGCCCGTGGGCATCACCCCTTCACATCGTCCCCAAACCTGGCGGCGGCTGGCGCCCGTGCGGTGACTACCGGCGGCTTAATGAGGCAACGGCACCTGACCGATATCCAGTCCCGAACATACAGGACTTTTCAGCACACCTGGCTGGCAAGGTGATTTTTTCCAAGGTGGACCTCGTCCGGGGATACCATCAGGTACCGGTACACCCACTGGACATTCCCAAAACGGCAGTGATCACGCCGTTTGGTCTGTTTGAGTTCCTGCGCATGCCGTTCGGCCTTAAAAACGCCGCCCAATCTTTCCAGCGCCTTATGGACTCTGTTTTGCGGGACCTGCCTTTCCTTTTTGTGTACTTGGATGACATCCTGGTGGCGAGCACGTCCAAGTCTCAGCACCTGGCACACCTCCGAACCCTTTTTGAGCGGCTTAGCCACCATGGACTAATTGTCAACCCTGCCAAGTGCCAGTTCGGTCTCTCCACCATCGACTTCCTAGGACACAGAGTCACTAAGGACGGGGCAGTTCCTCTCCCATCAAAGGTGGAGGCAGTCATACAGTTCCCACGCCCTTTCACTGTCAAATCCCTTCAGGAGTTCCTCGGCATGGTGAATTTTTACCACCGCTTCATCCCTCGAGCCGCTCAGCTCATGGGGCCCTTGCACGAGGCCTTAAGGGGTAAACCCAAACACGCTGTGGACTGGACTGAGAGCAGAGTCAAGGCTTTTGATGCCACTAAAGCAGCATTAGCGAACGCCACCATGCTGGCGCATCCTTCTCCTACAGCCCCCATTGCCATCACCTCGGATGCCTCTGATTATGCTGTCGGTGCAGTTTACGAGCAGTGGGTGGGTGGGGCCTGGCAGCCGCTGGCTTTCTTTAGCCGTCAGCTGCGCCTTTGTGAGCGGAAGTACAGCACTTTCGATCGGGAGCTGCTGGGTATCTACCTTGCCATTAGACACTTTCGTTCCCTGCTGGAAGGCCGACACTTCACTGCTTTTGTGGACCACAAGCCGTTGACTTTTGCCATGGCCAAGGTGGCTGAGCCGTGGTCCGCCCGCCAGCAACGGCATCTGTCTTACATTTCAGAGTTCACCACAGACTTGCAGCACATTGCTGGTAAGAGCAACCACGTGGCGGATTGCCTATCACGGGCTCTGGCAGGGGCAGTCCATCTTGGTTTGGAATACAACCGCATGGCCGCGATTCAGACCACAGACCCAGACGTGCAACATCTGAAAACCTCGACTACAGGGCTGCAGATCAAGGACGTGGTTTTTGGCAATGCCGGCACAACGCTCCTGTGTGACATCTCCACAGGCAGTCCTCGGCCTATCGTTCCCTCTGAGTGGAGGCGTCAAGTTTTTGATTCCATCCATGGTCTCTCCCACCCAGGTGCGAAAGCTTCACAGAGGCTTGTTTCAGCAAAGTTTGTGTGGCACGGCCTTAAGAAGGACGTTAGGGACTGGGCTAACACCTGTGTTGAGTGCCAACGGGCCAAAGTACACCGCCACACTAAAGCCCCGTTAGAAACATTCCCGGTTCCTGAGAGGCGTTTTGACCATGTAAACGTGGACCTGGTTGGTCCTCTGCCCTCCTCTCAAGGTTTCACATATTTGTTAACCATGGTTGACAGGACCACCCGCTGGCCTGAGGCTGTGCCACTGACATCGGGGGCATCTGTCGAGATGACACGGGCATTTATTGGCACCTGGATTGCCCGTTTCGGCACCCCTTCGGACATTTCCTCTGACCGAGGTGCTCAGTTCACGTCCGAGCTTTGGGATGCTGTCGCACAGAGCCTCGGAGTGAGACTCCACCGCACGACTGCATATCACCCGCAGGCTAACGGACTCTGTGAGCGGTTTCATAGATCGATGAAGGCTGCCCTGCGTGCCAGCCTCAAAGACAGCAACTGGGTCGACAAGCTCCCGTGGGTGATGCTGGGTATCAGGACTGCACCGAAGGAGGATCTTCAGTCCTCATCCGCGGAGCTTGTTTACGGACAGCCGCTGCGAGTACCAGGGGATTTTGTCCCTAGCACCACGGTTCCCTGGTCTGCCACTCTCCAGCGGTCTACTCTACTGGATAATGCGAGGTTTTTTGCACCTGTCCCTACTTCCTGTCACGGCCTCCCTCAGTCGCACATCCCCGCTGGACTTCAAACAGCCGACTATGTTTTCATTCGCCACGATGCCCACAGAGGACCACTACACCCACCCTACGAGGGCCCATTCCGGGTTCTGGAGACAGGGGACAAACACTTTGTGGTGGACAGGGGTGGTAAACCGGAGCGACTCTCTATTGACCGCCTTAAACCGGCTCACTTGGATGTGGCCAGGCCCATTGACCTGGCCCAGCCCCCACGACGCGGACGGCCTCCTGCTCTGCCCCCACCCGGAGCTCCCACCTCACCCGAGCTTCCCACACCCCATGCCCCTCTTCCGGGTAATGACGGTACACCAGCTGCAGTGGGGTCTCCTCGGACTCCGGTACAGCGCAGTCGCTGTGGCCGGTTGATACGCCCACCCCCCCGTTGACAGCTGGGTTTTTCTGATATGGTGAATTCTGGGGGGACGTGTGTAGTGAATGTTACAGACATAATTCACCATTGTTAAGTGTAGTTCTGTACACTGTGTTCTGCATAACTGTTCAGGGATCGTGGTCCCTTTAAATGATCGGAATGCGTGATGACGTAACACGCCGGTCAGCGCCATTATTCTTTTATTCTGTTTTTGCTCAGAAATAAACGACACACGCATTCGTGTGCTCAAAGTGAGAAGTTGTCTCTTGCAAATTACTGCAATTTCCACACAGTGATCCTATAGCTCCATCTGGTGGCCATTATTGGTACTAAGAATTTCAAGCTTGATTTATATGTTATGATAGTTTTAATTTTATGCTGGCTCTTGAAAATGATAAAGCTATGAAACTATTTGGTGCTTCCTTCAAATGATGACTTCTACGTATATAAAAAATTATGAAGAGTTGGAATTAAAATTTTTAAAGATATAGTAAAATAACTATTGTATTTTTTTATGTTACTTTAATAAATCTCTATGGCCACACCATTTAAGGTATCCTAAACCCATTCGCAATTTAACATCTTCAGTATATGGCTTCATGTTAAAAAGGTTTGGTGTGAACTACTTGTGTCTTCTTGGAGGAGAATGAATTCATTTACAGGCTGAGTTTATCATAAATCCTGTATGAGTTCTGTATTAATCTGTGTTGTTGTTTGTTTATTTTTATTTTTTTATTTTTCATAGGAAGATAACTGACCCTTTACTCTCATTTTTAATAAATGAGCTATTTATAGCTGTATTTATAAACTGCTTACTACTGACTATTAATATTGGGACAAGACTTTATGAAGCATGAACTGACTATTTACTAATGAGTGCAGTTATTATAAAGTGTTATCAATGCATTTGCTAATGTTAACAAATTAGACATTATTTTACAGTGTTATCAAATCCCTTAAATGATTTGTAAGTGTTTTGTAATGATTTTATTGACCTACAAGCATTTGTGAAAGTTCTGCTTGCATTACAGCTTAGTCTTGATCTGTGAGCTGAACAGATTTACTGTTACATCCATGAGATTATGTAAATTTAAATAAATATCATGTCACAGGATCTCAGAGGTCAGTATCAAATTAGTTTGAAATTATTATTTGCAGCACAAATAAGGTTTTTTAGGATTTTTAAAAATCCCTAAAACTGTCAGAAAAGGATAAGGCCCAAGATTTCTATGTGACTGGCTAAATTTATTTGTTTTTATAACTATAATGCATAAACTATGAAACTATACAAAATGTATAAAAAGTACAAGTTATTATTTTCCAATGTTTTTTATTTTATTTTGTATTATTATTATTATTATTATTATTATTATTTTTGGATTTACATTTTAAAAAATTAGCCTTCGGAAATCATTCTAAACAGCTTGAATAAAACCTGTCAATATTTATTATAGACCACTATAACTGTGTATAATCTAACAAACGAGTTTATTATGAAAATAAAAGCGTGTACACCAGATAAATTGGACGATAAAGAAATTGCTAACAATAGTATAATAGAGCATGTTTTAGGTTTTTAGGCGTTTAGATGCAGAAATGGACAAATCAAATTTAAAATAAAATGTAATTGATTTAATTAAATATAGATTAAGTCTTGTTAGAGCAAAATAATAAATAAATACGTACACACATTAAAAAAGCAGCCAAGATGAATGAGTTTAATTTTTTATATAGATTAAAATTGAAGACAGAAGCAGCTGGTATATGCGGTCACTTAATATTAAAATCCAGTATATCCACTTCAGATTTATTTCTCAACAGTTTATGTTCACGTGGCTGTTTTCGTTTATATTAGCCAAGCTATTATGTATTTTGAAATAATCTTGTCCGTGATGTGTTCGTTCTTACGACGAAAGGCAGAATCCTGCAGCTCGAGAGAGATATATGTTATTCTGCCAGTCGCGCTTTCAAATAGTCTTGCACACTTAAACGGGCCACAAACACCTGCATTTAGCTCGTGTTGTATTATAATGGATGTATTGTGTGCATTTATGGCAATAATTTATTTTAAAAAGCTCTTAAACAAGAATAAATTCGTTAGTTTTGAACTTGTGACACTGTGCGCGCTGATCGGAGGCAGTGATTTCAGATAGGCAGCCGCGAATATTTCATTTTCACACAAACAGTTCAAAAACATCTTAATTTAGCTCTTGGTGTGCTCTAATTGGTGAATTGTGTGATATCGCTGCAATACTTTATTTTTAATAGCTATAAAACAAGAATAAACTCGTTTTTTTCTGAGCTCGTCATTCCACAAGCTCCTGCTCAGAGCGGTGATTCATCTCTCGTGTTTCTCACGTATCACTGACCACACATCCATTATTAATGAGCCCTGACCTGATAATAATCATATATGTTGGTTTAGCTTGTCGGTGTGAATTAAATCCAAGTATTTATTTGTATTTTAACCGATTTAAAAGTGAAACCAAAAGACAGTCTCCTCCCTTTTTTAGTCCGGTAACTGCACCTGTAGGGGCGCTATTTCTCTCAGACAATGGAAGTCTAAGCACACACACTCAAACAGATGGACAGAGTGATATGAGATGTCTGACAGTTTTTTAATTTTCTGCTATCCATACAGTGTTGTAAAGTCATGAAACTATGCATATTTACTCAGAATAACTTTTTTCCTGTATGAAAAAAGGGTTTGAAGTGTTTGGAATTTAAAAATGCAGGAAAATTAATAATTCCTTCTTTATTGTCATTTAAAAAAATCACCACGACAAAACCATCCAAGCTATCCAAAACCCATTCACAATTTAAGTTCCTCAATGTTTTTTCAACATGTAGACCAAGTTTGGTGTGTATAGTGTTACTCTCCTCTGAGCAGTATGCATTAATTCACAGCTAAATGTAAAAAACAATCCACATTCAAATTAAAATAGCCGACTTCCTGTTGGTCGTAGCTGATGACTGTGAATTAGAAAGTTTGGAATTTCGCTCCAAGAGTCTTTTTTGTAGCTATTGGTGTGTTACATATGTGTGCCAATTTTCGTGCATGTACGTGAAACATAGCTGGAAGGCTGTTGATTTTCTTGGTATAGGTGGCGCTGTCGAGCCATTTTGCCACACCCTCTTCTGAATCCTATATCAGACGAAAATTTTCACCAGGTTTGACGCGTGTGCAAAGTTTCATGACTTTTTGAGCATGTTAAAGCCCTCAAAAATGCGATTCATTCGGGAGAAGAAGAAGAAGAAGAAGAAGAAGAATAATAAACAAAGCAGATACAAGAGGGTCCTCGCACCTCGGTGCTCGGGCCCTAATAAACAAAGCAGATACAAGAGGGTCCTCGCACCTCGGTGCTCGGGCCCTAATAATAATAAACAGAGCAGATACAATAAGGTCCTCACACCATCTGTGCTCGGGCCCTAATAATAATAAACAAAGCAGATACAAGAGGGTCCTCGCACCTCGGTGCTCGGGCCCTAAATATTGACATTGCATATTAATCCATGTATCCTACCACCCTAAAATAGGCTACCACTTTTAATGCTCCGATGCAAAGTAAACGACAGTTTATTTTGAATAATATAACACATAATTCATATAATATAAATAATACTGGACACCTTTTAAATGTATCAAGTCTAAAATATGGTTTAATACCATGTAGCTTAGAGAAAATATAAGCACAGGCTCAGGCTCAGGCTTGACATTTATCCTGCTTGAATTCATTCTAAGAAATGCACATAACTTCATAAGTACCAAACTTTCATCTGTGAATATTACATATTTAATATATTAAATATTTTAACTATAGTGTTTTTCTTTCATTTTCTGTGACTGAAGCCATCAAATGCAACACATCAGTGAGGCAAAATTGACGTCTATTTGTGAAAATGTGCTTTGATGCGCTTGTTTGATAACTTGTGGTTAAAGCGTCACTCAGTGGTCAAAAGCTGCAAATGCACTTTACACACACCGCGGCTGTAAAAAGGGCCTTTGGGCTGTCCACTTACTGTAATTGACAATGTATATAACAACTTCTACATGGATAATTGCCTAAAAAGCTTACCTACAGAGTATGAGGCAATCCCAATAGTCAAAGATCTTAGCACTCTCTGTCACAAACAAGGCTTCCATCTAACTCAGTGGGTCAGTAACAGCAGTGAGGTCTTGCAGTCCATTGCAGAACAAGATTGATCCAAGCCTGATTCTCTAACAATTAGGCTGTAATGGCGCATACAGACTGAAAACTTCAATTTCTGTTCAACTGTTTGCAAAGAAAGAATGTCAGTCATTAGTTCAGCATATTATCCTTAAGGATATCTTGTTCCACTGATACTTTCAGACAAACTCATCCTCCAGGCGTTGTGTAGAACGATCCATAACTGAGATGATGAGATTCCTAAATTTCTTGAACAAAGGTGGGTTAAATTGATTAGTAACTAGGATCAGTTAAGCACTTTCAATTTTGACAGATCTATGAAACCATGTCATTTTGGACAATCAGATAGTGCCAAATTACACCATTTTTCAGATGCCACTTCACTTGAGGCTACAGACTAGTAACAGTGCTGTTCATGTTTCCTTTCTGCTTTGCAAAGCCAGAATGGCACCCCAAAATGAGTAACCATTCCTTGTTTTGAGTTAACTGCTGCAGTCTTAGCCATTGGCATTGACAAAATACTCAGAGAACAACTTCGGCTTCAACTGGAATATTCGTGTTTTTGGACTGATAGCACATCTGTCATGAAGTACATAAGGAATGAAAATAAGAGATTCCGTACCTTCATGGTTAAAAGGATTTCTGTCATCAAAGAAGCTTTGGATGTGTAGCGTTATATTCATATTTCACAAAACCCTGCAGATGGTACATCCAGGGGAATGAATGTACAGCAGCTCATAACCAACAAAAGGTGGTTAAATGGACCAGAGTTTCTAAGAGAACCAATTTTTTAAGAGGTCACATGAAAACATTGACTCAAACATAGTTAATGATGATGATACAGAACTCAAGAAAGAGCTCTCAACAAATATTTTTGAGGCAGAAAATGCTCTTATCCAGTTCTGTCAATGGGAAAAGTTCAGCATTGAAATTTCATCAGTGAAATATGGAAGGTCTGGAAAAAAAAGACAGTTTTATTCACAAGGTGAGTCCCATTCTGCAAGATGGATTTCTAAGAATCGATGGGAGGTTATGCAAAGCTGCTATGCTTGAAGAAAAGAAACTGTCACGGTTGGTAAACCGTGATCTCGGGATGTTTACACTTTGTGGTGAATTCTGTGTGTTCAGCGTCTGCACTGATTATTTATGGGCGTCTCCGTTAATTGTATCAGCAACAGCTGCCACTCATTACTCATCCACTATATAATGGCTTGTCTCACGTCTTGTGTTTGTGAGATCGTTGTTCTATCAGTCCCTCCAGAAAAACACCATTATGCGATCGCGTGATTTAATGCATAATCAGCCAAGGGCCGCATATTGTACGTTTTTGTTACAGAATAGTACCAAAACCTTACAGTTGTAAGAATATTAGTAGTATGTAAAATAATTTACGTTGCAGTAAGATATTGCACTTTGCAATTCCTGTAAAACAGCATTTGTATATGTGTGTGTATATTTTATTTGTATTCATTTTTACAGAAGTTGTTGAATATTCCTTTTGTAAAGCTAGAGAACTTTTTTGACTCAATGTTTTGTAAGTTTGAGCCATGTGTTAAGGTCTGAAATAAAACAGAATGAGAACTTAAATATTATGTGATTTAGTATGCTTGCTTATCATAGGAAGTCATAAGAAATTAGTCATTACAGTTAGGTAGTAGCCTAGTGAGAACAGGGTGTTGGGCGGGGGGGGGGGGGGGGTGTCACCTTTTTTTCTCTTTTTCGTCAATCCGCAGTTTTTGCAAGTTCCCGCAATTTCATCGCATAAGATTGCAAAAATATCCCATTGCGTTTTTCAAGAAAACCTGCCGCAAAATCAAGGAAAATAATCCGCGTTTTTCTGGAGGGACTGTTCTATGTTCGATGTGTTTACCCTCCGTCTGGCTTCAGTGTTGTTTTGCGTTTGGATGTCTGTGTTTCCCCAGAACCTCATTCACTCTTCGCACGTTCACTCAGCCACGGACACTTACCTTCGGCTCTATTCCCCGCAGTTCCTGTGCCACTCTCTCCTGCTGCCTCACGCCGTCTGCATCCGGATTACTCACCTTCTCTCCACCACCATCTGGACTCCTCACCGCTTCACAATCCCCTCGGAGTATCGCTGTCTCATCGTCATTGTTTATGTACCATCGCCATATCTTCTCATTAAAACTATAAACTCGCTATTGTTTCCAGACTGTCCTTTCACCAGCCGTCACAGAACGATCTCACCATCATGGAAGCAGCGAGCACCAATACCTTCACCGACTTCATGCACCACAGTGTCAAAAGAATGGATCATCAGCAGGAGAGCATCTCGAACACTGGACGCGCTGTCCAAGTGTTGGTGGCACAGGTGTCCGAGCTCACCCAGCAGATCCATCAGATCACGTCTCCCTCTGCGCCCATCGCACCACCTGCGCCGTCCGTTCCCCCGGGGATTCTCGAGGACCACTTCCGGCCAGAGCCGCGACTACCACTGCCGGAGAACTATGCGGGTGAGCCAGCATTTTGTAGAACCTTTCTTAACAAATGTTCGATGCATTTCGCTCTACAGCCTGGAAGAATCCAAAGTAGCGTTCACGCTCACACTTCTCTCTGGCAAGGCTGCCTTATAGGGAACGGCAGTGTGGGAGAATCAACACCCGTGTTGTGCCTCATTCCACCTCCTATTGGATGAAATGAAGAGAGTCTTCGACCGGGCCGCAACTGGCAGGGAGGCCGCCCATCACCTCTCGGAACTCTGGCAAGGAACTCATTGATCTGGCGTTGCGTGTGGAGGCCAGGTTTAATCGTCTGGGCCGCCAACACAGTCCTACAAAGCCTCCCTTCTCTCCTGGTAGGGGGCACATGAGTCGAGAGAGTACGGTCGGTTCTGTCGACGATCACAAGCCCATGCAGGTGGGTAGTGCTCGGCTGTCCCGGAGGGAAAGGGAATGGCGGAGATCCCATGGACTATGTCTATAATGCGGAGGCCCTGTCATAACACCTACTCTTGCTCGGTAAAATAGTCAGCCCGATAGTAAATCTGAGGCTACTATCGGGTGGGATCTCCGCTGAGAAGTCCTCACCAACATCATCGACCCTCCCTCCGGTGAGACTGCGGTGGAAGAATCAACATAATAATAAATTTTATTTGTACTGCACTTTACATTTGGACAATCTCAAAGTGCTACAGAGGATCTAAAAATCAAAGTAATTCAATAAAAAGAAAACATAACAACATAAGCCTATAAAAACGTTCATTGAAAAGCTTTTATAAAAATAAATGTTTTTAGGTTGCGTTTAAAAGCATCAGTAGTCTGTGGGGCCCTCAGGTAGTCCGGGAGGGTATTCCACAGCCTCGGAGCAGCCGATGAAAAGGCCCTATCACCCATGCTGCAAAGTTTTGTTCTGGGAATTTGGAGGATGTTTGAGTTTGCAGAACGAAGAGCGCGTGCAGAGTGTGAAAAGGTCGGGTGGGTGAGAAGTTCCTGCAGGTAGAGGGGGGCAATTCTCAGTGTAACAGGGAGGCAGTGAAGAGATTTCAGGATGGGGGTAATGTGTTCATGCTTGCACACCCTCATCAGGATTCTGGCAGCGCTATTTTGGATGTATTGAAGTCTCTGGATGCTTTTGCCAGAGATCCCGATGAGGAGTGCATTACAGTAGTCCAGCCTGGAAGAAACAAAGGCATGGACGACCTTCTCTGCATCCTCCATGCTGAGTGTTGGACGGAGTTTGGCAATTGTCTTGAGATGGAAGAATGAGGTCTTGCATAGGTGTTTAATGTGGGTGTCAAAGGTGAGATGAGGATCCATTTTGACACCTAAATTACTGACCGATGTGGAAAGGGAGATATTTTGGCCGGAAAAAGTGATGCTGGTGATGGTTGAAGTGCGAAGTTGATGTGGTGTACCAATTAAGATGGCATCAGTTTTAGAGCAATTTAACTGAAGGAAATTGAGCTTCATCCACATCTCTATCTCCTTCAGGCAGGTGGTCAGTGTGGATGTTGGTAGGGGAGCAGAGAAAGTGGAGGTTGTACTTAAATACAGCTGTGTATCATCAGCATAACAATGGAATGATATACCAATGATTTTACCGAGGGGGAGCATGTAAATGGAGAAAAGTGTGGGACCCAGCACAGAGCCCTGAGGAACACCACAGGTGACATTATGAGTGAGTGATTTGGCTTTGCCCAGGGCAACGTACTCCGTTCTGCCAGTCAGATATGAAATGAACCAGTCATAAACAGTTTCTGAAAGTCCGATGGTGTATTTCAGGCGGTGTAAGAGAATGTTGTGGTCTACTGTGTCAAAAGCAGCTGTTAGATCTAGCAGGATAAGTAGTGATGGGGAACCAGTATCTGCTGCCATCAGAAGGTCATTTGTGATCCTGACCAAGGCTGTTTCAGTGCTATGACCAGGGCGGAAACCCGACTGAATTTTTTCAAACAGGTTATTTTTTTTAAGGTGAGTATGAAGTTGTACTGCAACTGTTTTTTCCAAAACCATTGATAGAAATGGTAGGTTTGAAATGGGCCTATAGTTGCAGAGAACTTCAGGGTCCATAGTTGATTTTTTAAGTAGAGGGTTGATGACAGCGGTTTTTAATGTGGATGGGATATGACCAACCAGAAGGGAGTTGTTTATTATCTTGGTGATGAATGGAGAGACAACAGAGAGGTTGGCCTTCAGCAGAGTGGAAGGGAAGGGATCCAGGGCACAGGTGGCCGGCTTCATCTTTCTGATAACATCCTCCACTTCTTCCTGTGTGACATCAGTGAAAGAGCTGAGGGGCTGGACAATCTTCAATGCTGGATCTTCCGTTGGAGAAGTCAGAGCAGCAGTGGTAGTGAGTTGAGAGCGGATATTATTTACTTTTTGTTTGAAAAAGGTAATAAACATATTACACCTCTCCTCAGTGGTCTCAGAGTGGGAGAGTACGGGGGGTTTGAGAAGGTGGTTTATTGTTGAAAAAAGTTGTTTTGAGTTTCCAGGATTGTTATTGATGATAGTGGAATAATACCGTCTCAGAGCTTCTGCATAAGCCCTCTTTTGTTCCCTGTTTGCCTGTTTGTGAATAGTCAGTCCAGAGGCCTTGAACCGCCGCTCAAGGACACGCCCAGCCGCTTTCATCTTTCGCAGCTCGCAGGTGTACCAAGGTGCTGATCATGTGAATGAGACGGTCCTCGATATCAGAGGGGCATGGAGGTCCAGGAGACTGCTCAGGGACTGGTTATAAAAATCCACCGAGTCAGCAACGGAAACCAAGTCAGAAAGGCCAATGGAGAGAGAGGAGATATGTTGAAGGTCCTGGACCAGGACATCCGCATTGATGTTTTTCAACTTTCTGTAGTAGATCTGTCTCTTTGGTTTGATGTGAGAGAAAGGAAGGGGCAACTCCATTGCCACAACCTTGTGATCTGAAACTCCAAGATCATAAACCTGTAGGTTACTGATGAGAGCTGAGTTTGAAATGATTAAATCAAGTATGTGTCCCTTGGAATGTGTGGGGACATCAACATGTTGTTGTAGGTTGAGGGAGTATAGCAGCTGAAGAAAATCAGCAGCAAGATGACATGAGGGGGTGTCAACATGAATTTTTATATCTCCCATGATAATAGTATTGGCCGAGGTAGTACAAAGAGTAGTGAGGAGATCAGATATTTCCGGGATAAACATAGAATTTTGCTTAGGGGGCCGATAAATAAGGAGAACAGTCATTGGAAAATGAAGATGTCGCAGGCAGCGGGACAACTCCAGGTCCTGTCGGTGAATGACAGCTAGGCCACCACCACGTCCGGTGCTGCGAGCTGCCTCCAAGTAACTGTATCCAGGGGGACAGGCTTCATTTAGGGCAGAGAACACCTCTGGCTGATGCCATGTTTCTGTTAAAAACATGAAGTCAAGTCTTTTCTCCCTAATGTGTTCTTCAATCAGTACAGATTTATTATTGATGGATTGAGTGTTAAAGAGTTCGAATTTAACCAATGACTGAGGGGTGAATCTCTGAACTGGACACAAAACATTAAAATCCACTCCTCGCAGGCTGGAATATTTCCATTGTTGATAGTGACTGGAGCAGCGGCATTCTGATGACGCGTCAAGCATGCGACGGATGACCAGAGAGAAGGAATGCTTGTTGAAGAGCTGTTTGGATGGTTATGGAAGATTAATTTTCGACCAGATCCTCTATGAATGTACCGCGGACGGCGAAGGAGTCCAAGTTCTTTGATGATGGGCATATTAAATCCAGGTGTGGTTGCGCGATGTAGTCCACGAAGTTGCGAGCTGGAATAGCGGAGTGCCATTCTGACCGAGAATGTCAGCCAGACAGCGCTAGCTAGCAGACAACACCAGCACAGCAGCAAAAATAGTAGTAGGTAGGTGCTCCTTGCAGTTATAAGCATAGTTTAAAAACACAGTTTAAAAATCGCGGGCTAGCAGAGTGGAGAAGCGGCGAACACACAGCGCCAGCGTCCTCTCCCTGTCCAAGATGAGACATTACTCACATCATGAATGTCAAGCCCTTCTGGACTCCGAAGCCGAAGGTAATTTCATTGATTCTTCACTTGCACATCACCTGAACATTCCTGTCCTTCCTGTGTCTCTCCCCATCCATGTCACCGCACTCAATGGCCAGGAACTGCCTCACGTCACACACCATACAGAACCCATCACACTGATCACATCTGGAAACCATCAAGAAACCATATCCTTTTATCTCATGGACTCCCCTGTTGCTCCCATTGTTTTAGATCACCCCTGGTTGTTCAAACATAATCCACGAGTGGAATGGGGTTCTAACACTGTCACATTGTGGAGTAAAAGTTGTCATGAGTCTTGTCTGGTTTCTGCTTGTCTTGTTGTTCCTGTTTCTGTCTTTCAGAAAGAGACCATGGTTTTGCCAAACGTGCCCGTTGAGTATCTGGACCTGAAGGAAGTGTTCAGTAAGTCCCCGGCTGCTTCTCTTCCTCCACATCGTCCCTACGACTGTGCCATAGACTTAGTGTCAGCTAAATCTCTGCCTAAAGGCAAGTTATACTCTCTTTCTATTCCTGAGAGGGAGGCCATGGAGAAATACATTTCTGATTCCTTAGCCTCTGGGTTCATCCGTCCTTCCTCTTCTCCAGCGGGGGCGGGGTTCTTTTTTGTGGGTAAGAAGGATGGCTCGCTGCGACCTTGTATTTATTACCAAGAGTTGAACAACATTACGATTAAGAACACTCATACTTTACCACTCATGTCTTCAGCTTTTGAGAGGTTGCAGGGAGCATCTGTATTCACAAAATTGAATTTACGTAATGCTTATAATTTGGTCCGCATCAGGAAGGGGGATGAATGGAAAACTGCCTTTAACCCCCCCTAGAGGGCACTTTGAGTATTTGGTGATGCCGTTCGGGCTCTCCAACTCGCCCGGGGTTTTCCAAGCACTCGTGAATGACGTGTTGAGAGATATGGTAGATCAGTTTATATATGTTTACCTGGATGACATACTGATTTTTTTCTTCATCTTCATTTCAGCCAACTAGCCTCACCTCTGACAGCCTTGACCTCTCCCAGTACTCCGTTCAGGTGGTCTGACGCAGCTGAGGCTGCGTTCACTAACCTCAAGAACCGCTTCGTTTCGGCTCCCATCCTTGTGGCCCCTGATCCCACATGGCAGTTCGTGGTAGAGGTCGACGCATCAGAGGTGGGGGTAGGAGCAGTGTTGTCCCAACGTGCTGCTTCAGACGATAAGATACACCTTTGCGTGTTTTTTTTACATCGATTATCTCCTGCCGAACGTAATTATGACATTGGCAATAGAGAGTTGTTGGCGGTCAAATTAGCATTGGAGGAGTGGCGCCACTGGTTAGAGGGTTCAGGGGTTCCCTTTATTGTTTGGACCGATCACAAGAATTTAGAATACATCAGAACTGCCAAAAGACTCAATTCCAGGCAGGCTCGGTGGGCACTTTTTTACGGCCGTTTTGAATTTACCCTATCGTACCGCCTGGGTTCCAAAAATTTCAAACCCGATTCTTTGTCACGTCTTTTTGATCCCTCCACCCGTCCCGTTACTCCCCAGTGTATTTTGCCTGAGAAATCAGTGGTCTCAGCACTCGTATGGGAGGTCGAGTTGAAGGTCAAGACGGCCTTAGAAGGGGTAATGCCTCCGTCCGGTTGCCCACCGAACCGCTTATTTGTGCCGGAGGAGTTAAGGTCCGAAGTTGTCCAGTGGGGTCATTGTTCCAACATGGCTTGTCACCCAGGGATAAGTAGAACTAATGGTTTGGTTAGACAACGATTCTGGTGGCCACGTATGGCTCGCAATGTCCGCGATTTTGTTTTGGCTTGCTCAGTTTGCGCCAGTGGTAAGTCATCTAACCGACCTCCTGATGGGCTTCTTCAACCGCTGTCTGTCCCTTCGAGACTCTGGTCCCATATCGCGCTAGATTTTGTTACCACCCTCTAATGGCATGACGGTCGTTTTGACCATAGTGGACCGGTTCTCGAAGGCGGCACATTTCATTCCCTTGCCCAAATTACCGACAGCCAAGGAGACAGCGGTTACTGTTTTGGATCACGTCTTTCGGCTTCATGGCCTCCCAGTAGGCATGGTTTCAGACAGGGGATCTCAGTTTATATCCAAATTTTGGAAAGAGTTTTGCAAATTATTAGGAGCGTCAGTTAGCTTGTTGTCGGGTTATCATCCCCAAAGCAACGGAAAATCTGAGCGAGCCAACCAAGATTTAGAGAGGACGTTGAGATGTTTGGTCTCCAAGAATCCTTCTTCCTGGAGTCAACAACTCTCTATGGTGGAGTACGCCCACAATTCGTTGCCAGTGACAGCTACAGGCCTCTCTCCGTTTCAGTGTAGTGTAGGGTACCAGCCACCAGCGTTTCTCAGTCTGGAATCTGAAGTCGCGGTCCCCTCCGCTCACGCGTTTGTCCAGAGGTGTCACCACACCTGGACCAGAGCCAGTGAGACTCTGCTCCGGGTGAGGGAGCGCACTAAGGCCAAGGCCGATTGCCACCGGTCAAAGCCTCCCGTCTACGTCGTGGGTCAAAAAGTGTGGCTTTCTACCAGTAACATTCCCTTGCGATCCGTTTCTAATAAATAAGCTCCCAAATTTATCGGCCCATTCACTATCACCAAAATCATTAGTCCGGTGACAGTCCGCTTCAAACTACCTCCTGCGTACAAGAGGATATACCCCGCCTTTCATGTATCCAAAATTAAACCCGTGTTTTATGCACGTATTAATCCGCCTACTCCGGTTCCCCCGCCGCGTCTCGTAGATGGGGAACCGACCTATTCGGTTAATCGCATTCTGGACTCGAGACGGAGGGGACGAGGATTCCAGCATCTGGTGGACTGGGAAGGTTACGGTCCGGAGGAGAGGAGTTGGGTACCTGCTAGGGACATATTGGATCACTCCCTTATTGATGAATACAATCAGCAGGTAGGCCCTTCTGGGAACTCCAGGAGGAGTTCTTGGTGGGTGGGGGGGGGTGGGGGGGTACTGTCACGGTTGGTAAACCGTGATCTCGGGATGTTTACACTTTGTGGTGAATTCTGTGTATTCTGCGTCTGCATTGATTAGTTATGGGCATCTCCGTTAATTGTATCAGCAACAGCTACCACTCATTACTCATCCACCATATAATGGCTTGTATCACGTCTTGTGTTTGTGAAATCGTTGTTCTATGTTCGATGTGTTTACCCTCCGTCTTGGCTTCAGTGTTGTTTTGCGTTTGGATGTCTGTGTTTCCCCAGAACCTCATCCACTCTTCGCACGTTCACCCAGCCACAGACACTTACCTTTGGCTCTATTCCCCGCAGTTCCTGTGCCACTCTCTCCTGCTGCATCACGCCGTCTGCATCCGGATTACTCACCTTCTCTCCACCACCATCTGGACTTCTCACCGCTTCACCATCCCCTCAGAGTATCGCTGTCTCATCGTTATTGTTTGTTTATGTACCATCGCCATATCTTCTCATTAAAACTATAAACTCGCTATTGTTTCCAGACTGTCCTTTCACCAGCCGTCACAGAAACATCCTATTATTTTATCCAAACACCAGCATATTTCAACTGATTCTTTGGCATTTTCATGTACAATGTGGCTATAGTGGAATAAATTATATGCTCTCTATATTAAGAGGAAAATTATTGGAATACTCATGCCAATGCAACAGCCAGAAAAAAAATCTTTCAAGCTGTACCTTCTGCAAATGGCACAAAGGTAAGCTGGGTGAACAAAAAATAGCAGACTTGCCCACAGAAAGAATTACTGCAGATTTTCTAATGTAGGAGTACAGTTGCATCTCAATAAATAAGAATGTTGTCTAAAAGTTTATTTATTAATTCAACTCAAATTGTGAAACTTGTGTATTTTTTGTGAACAATTGTTTTTATTAAGCAGACATTTCAGTACAATACAAAATGTGAGATACCAATCCAGACTGCAACCATACTCCCCACCCACCAACCTACCAGGTAGACACACACTGTGCCAAGAGAAGCAAGACACTGCAGTGGTGAAAAGTTTAAAGTGCAATACTCAATAACACAAAGAAGAAAAATAAATAAATAAATCAAAATATACACAAATTCTAAATAAATTATACATCAAAAAGAAGATACAAAAGATTTAACAATGTCAAAGATAGCACTCCAGGTTTTCAAAGTTTTTTTCATTGCTCCATGAATACGAGCTGTAGATAGTTCCATAGAAACAATGTCAAGCAAAGATAAGCCCCATATACGTCTGGTCATTGAATGGGGAGGAACCCACCGACTAACTAAAATTTTTTTTTGCAGCAGTAAGAGCAGCTAAAAGTAAGTTTCTCCGTTGCGGAGACAGTGACAATGTTGAAAAATTATTTAAAAAGAAAAGATCTGGAGTCAAAACCATATACTTTTCTAATAAGAATGCTATATCGTGCACAAGCTGAGACCAGAAAGAAGAAAGTGCAAAGCATTCCCCCCAAAAATGTAAACATGTACCAAGTACCCCTTGTGGACATAAATTGCAATTTGGGGAAGGTGACACATGCATATAGAAGCATTTTGAAGGGGACTAATAGAGTCTGTAATAATTTCCAATGGATCATCTGATGATTTGGATTTTTTGAGGATGATATGATTGTCTCCCAAATTTGATCAGAAAATAAAGTTTGTAAGTCACCACTGATGTCCTTAGACCAGATAGTTGTTATGGATAATGGTTTGTATGTTTGTTGGAGGAGAAAAGAGTAAATAACTGAAGGAGAATAACTTTTCGCAAGGGGTGTATAGGCAATTGTCCATACCAGGTAAATCCATACGCGCAAAGTGCAGACCTAATGCGAAGAAACAGGAAAAAGGAGGTACCTGGTAGATTAAAAAGAGTCTTAATATCTTGAAATGATTGCAGACCTTTGTCAACAAAAATGGCCCCAAATGAAATTACTTTACATTTAGTCCATTGTGGACAGTAAAACGGGTTTTGCCTGATAAACAATTATTATTATGAAACGAGGGTGAGTGACAATGCCACCTCAAGTTTGGCTCTATCTTCCTGGTCACCATTCTCCAAGTAGAGATAAAATGTGTTAAGATAGGGCCAAAATTAAGTTTACACTGTCTGAGTGAGACACCAGCAAAAACCAAATGTTCAATAGTGTATGGAGAAACAAGAGATTCTTCAAAAGCCCACCATGAGGTTGACACATTTGGTTTAAACCAGGCTGATAGAGCACGAAGATTAAAGGAATCAGCGTATACTTTAAAATTTTTAAATGACCAGCCACCATCTGACCTGTTACGCTGTAGAGTAGATAATTTAATTCGGGGGCGTTTACCATTCCAAAAATATTTAGAGATAACTGAATCAAATTTTTTCCAATAGCCAGCAGGTCGGGGTAGAGGAATCATAGAAAAATTGAAATTAACCCGAGGAAGGATGTTCATTTGACAACAGATATTCTTGCATGGAAAGAAGTAGGAAGATGTGTCCAATTTGCCTGATCTGAAGTAATTTTAGCCAAGTTTTTATTCAAATTATTTGAGATAATATCCTGCAAGGACGGATAAAAATATCTATACCTATGTATGTGAAAGAACGCACCACTGGAATAAAACTAAAAAATGTTGCAGACCCAACACAGAAATTAAGAGGGAGCAAATATGACTTTGTCCAATTAATTTTGTACCCTGATAGATTACTAAACTGGTTAAATAAATGTAAAACATGGGGGACTGATAGAAATGGATTATCTAAAAATAGTAATATGTCATCTGTAAATAAAGATATGTGATGTAACGTTCTTAATTGAGATAGGAAGTATTAGTTCTGACTGACGTACAGCTTGAGCAAGAGATTCTAGCGATAAAGCAAACAGTAAAGGTGAAAGAGTACAACCCGGACGGGTGCCTCTTGCGAATGGAAATGATTGTGAACTAATCTGGCCAGTAAGAATGATGGCTAAAGGATTAGCATAGAGGATTTTAGTCATATTTATAAAGATAGTTAAAACCTAGATGATCAAGCACTGCCCACAAATAGTTCCACTCCAAAGGGTCAAATGCTTTCATTGCATCTAAAGAGAGTATTGCAGAAGGAGAAATCAACTGATCAGATAAAGAGATTATATGAAGTAGTCTTCTCAGATTATCTGAAGAAGAACAAGATTTAATAAACCCTGTTTGATCATGATTAACAAGTTTAGTCATAAAACCTTCTAGACGACTGGCTAAAACTTTTGCATAAATTTTAATATCTGTACCAATTAGAGAAAGTGGGCGGTAGCTTGAACATAAAGTAGAGTCTTTATGTCTTTTTAATAGGAGAGATATAATGGCCATGTTCATATTTTGTGAGAAGCAACCTTGATCAATCGAGTACTGCATCATATCTAGCATAAGTGGCCCCAAGTCAGACCAAAAGGTAAAGTAGAATTCAATTGGTATGCCATCTAGGCCCGGGGATTTCCCCTTGCTCATTACTTTAATCGATGATTCTAATTCAATAAGTTATAAAGGCATAGCTAAAGAATCAGAATCTGATTCTTCCAGATGTGGAAGATAAAGAGTAGATAAAAAAGAAATGTAAGATGTAGCTTCACATTTAGAGTAGGAACTATATAGATCACAATAGAAGGAGCGAAAAGTGTCATTTATGCTCTTCTGGTCAGTCAGAACCTCACCGGTTTGAGATTTCACAGCTGTTATATTAGAACATTGCTCACTATTACGTAGTCTTAGATCCAATAAATGGCTAGGTCTGCTACCTTGAAAATAATAATTATTTTCTAGATCTTTGACTAAGAAATTCTGATCGCTCTCTATATAATAAATTAAGTTCTTTCCCTACAGTTTCAATTTTAGTTGCTGTACAATCAGAAAAAGTGTGTTGGTTTGCATGTTCTAATGTTCGGAGATTGGATTCTAAATCAGAAATTTTCTTACGGTGAATTTTCTGACGGAAGGAAGCAAATGATATTTAAAAATTTCTAATGAAGCCCTTTGTCGCCTCCCACAATATCCGTGGATCATCCACTGAGCCTTTATTGATGTCAATGAATTCACGTAATTTACATCTGAATTGATCACAAAAAAAAACTCATTTTTAATAAACTAAAATTAAAGCACCATCTGAGGGCTTGTGAAGGTCGCTGGGTAATTGAAAGTTGAAAAAAATTACTGCTATGGTCTGAAAGAGAAAGGGGAAAGATGTCAACTTTAATTAGCATTGAGGTCAAGGAAGAGGAAGCGAAAATATAGTCAATCCGTGAATATGTTTTGTGTCTACCTGAGAAAAATGTGTATGATTTTTGGGACGAATAATCGCCATACATCTACTAATGAAAAAGAAGATATCCATTGATTAAGTTGCTCAGTAGACACAGATTGGGAGTAAGAAAAATTGTCACTAGATCTATCAAGTGCATTGGATATTACAGCGTTCATATCTGCTCCCATTACTATCTCAAAGTCTGTGAGATCAGTGAGACAGGTAGATAATTCAGAAAAAAAGGTTGGATCTGAAATACATGGTGCGTAAACTGAGACAAATGCTATCTTCCTATTCCCAACCAAAGTTGTCATACAAGCTATTCTGCCAGCATTATCACTATTTCTGCCTAAAATAGAAAAATTAAAATTTCTTCTAAGAATGATCAAAACACCTTTTGTTTTATTGTCAGTCGCAGCAAAAGAGACCACCTCATAATATTTATTATTGCATCTATGGACATCATCCTTTGGCAAATGAGCTTCCTGAATTAAAGCAATGTCAACCTTTTTCCATCGCAAAAGTTCTAAAAAACTTGTACGTTTATTGGGGCCATTTAAACCATTGACATTACAACTCAGTATATTAATTTCAGTCATTACTATCAAACGAATAAGTGAACTGACTAGATGAAAGTAATACCACTGCAAATTAATTATCTCATGTCTGCCTTTAACCCATGTCTCGGTCATCAAGAAAACCATTAACATAAAGAAAACCCACCCCATAGAATTTTTACAGACTGGGGTAAGAACAAACCCCAGGCTGTCGCCCTCCCCTGTCTTAGTCGGTGACTACGTTTACAAGCTGTTAAAATTCGGGTTATGGTCGGGTTAAGGTCACTATACGGGTTTCTGAAACATTCGGGATAACCCGTTTACATGCGTGAGCAGAGAGAGTTACTCCTGTATACATGGAATGTGTAATCAGTCGCCAATATACCGATGTAAACGGCGATGCACGGTTAGCGTCTGGACGTAAGACGCAATATGCGTCATTTCCGATTGTTCGTCCTGTATTCAAAGACTCAAAAGACCAAGATTCCTTGCGAATAGAACATGCGCAGAACACACATTTTGATGGGGATATGCCGAAACGCGTTTACAAGACCAAATATTCGGGTTAGAAAATGGGTACCACAGGTATAATATCCCGGTTTTTAAAAACCGGGATATGAGCATATCCGGGTTTTTGCCAGTGTTTACATGGCTGTGCATGACCGGGTTATTGTTAATATCCCGGTTTTGAACGGGTTATTGGCTGCATGTAAACGTAGTCAATGACAGTAACATGACAGCCAGTGCAATACAGGTCCTTCTCAAAAAATTAGCATATTGTGACAAAAGTTCATTATTTTCCATAATGTTATGATAAAAATTTAACTTTCATATATTTTAGATTCATTGCACACCAACTGAAATATGTCAGGTCTTTTATTATTTTAATACTGATGATTTTGGCATACAGCTCATGAAAACCCAAAATTCCTATCTCAAAAAATTTGCATATTTCATCCGACCAAGAAAAGAAAAGTGTTTTTAATACAAAAAAAGTCAACCTTCAAATAATTATGCTCAGTTATGCACTCAGTACTTGTTCGGGAATCCTTTTGCAGAAATTACTGCTTCAATGCGGCGTGGCATGGAGGCAATCAGCCTGTTGCACTGCTGAGGTGTTATGGAGGCCCAGGGTGCTTCGATAGCGGCCTTAAGCTCATCCAGAATGTTGGGTCTTGCATCTCTCAACTTTCTCTTCACAATATCCCACAGATTCTCTATGGGGTTCAGGTCAGGAGAGTTGGCAGGCCAATTGAGCAAAGTAATACCATGGTCAGTAAACCATTTACCAGTGGTTTTGGCACTGTGAGCAGGTGCCAGGTCGTGCTGAAGAACGAAATCTTCATCTCCATAAAGCTTTTTTTTGGAAGCATGAAGTGCTCCAAAATATCCTGATAGCTAGCTGCATTGACCCTGCCCTTGATAAAACACAGTGGACCAACACCAGCAGCTGACATGGCACCCCAGACCATCACTGACTGTGGGTACTTGACACTGGACTTCAGGCATTTTGGCATTTCCTTCTCCCCAGTCTTCCTCCAGACTCTGGCACCTTGATTTCCAAATGACATGCAAAATTTGCTTTCATCTGAAAAAAGTACTTTGGACCACTGAGCAACAGTCCAGTGCTGCTTCTCTGTAACCAATTTCCTGCACACGCCTGTGCACGGTGGCTCTGGATGTTTCTACTCCAGACTCAGTCCACTGCTTCCACAGGTCCCCCAAGGTCTGGAATCGGTCCTTCTCCACAATCTTCCTCAGAGTCCGGTCACCTCTTCTCGTTGTGCAGGTTTTTTTGCCCACACTTTTTCCTTCCCACAGACTTCCCACTGAGGTGCCTTGATACAGCACTCTGGGAACAGCCTATTCATTCAGAAATATTTTTCTGTGTCTTATCCTCTTGCTTGAGGGTGTCAATGATGGCCTTCTGGACAGCAGTCAGGTCGGCAGTCTTACCCATGATTGCGGTTTTGAGTAATGAACCAGGCTGGGAGTTTTTAAAAGCCTCAGGAATCTTTTGCAGGTGTTCAGAGTTAATTAGTTGATTCAGATGATTAGGTTAATAGCTCATTTAGAGAACCTTTTCATGATATGCAAATTTTTTGAGATAGGAATTTTGGTTTTTCATGAGCTGTATGCCAAAATCATCAGTATTAAAACAATAAAAGACCTGAAATATTTCAGTTGGTGTGCAATGAATCTAAAATATATGAAAGTTTAATTATTATCATTCCATTATGGAAAATAATGAACTTTTATCACAATATGCAATTTTTTTTGAGAAGGACCTGTTTTATAGAACACCGCTTTTAGCCCTATTATAAGTGAACAGATTAACTTCGATTTCACATGAATAATAAAGTGGGGTAAAAAAAAAAAAACGTATGTATGCTCTATATAACAAGGGGGTCAACTTAATTGCATAATTTACATTGAAAACTGTACATTAGTGATGCCAAGTTTTCTAGCCCCCATGAAGAAAGAAAAAAATAAAGAAAAACAAAATATTTACAGCAGGCGACCATCACACGTGGTTCCAGATTAATAAAACATAATTAAAGTCACTCTGTATTATCAAACACCTGTGTCACGTCCATCCTAGGAGAATGAGGACCGGAATCGAGCTTAGGAACTGGCGCGCTTTGTCCGGTGAGTGCATTAGTTTAGTCTCGCCATGTTTCATGGTGATCTTCAGCGTAGCTGGATACTGTAGAAAGGTCTGCAGACCTGCCTCTTTCAATTCCTTCCATACTTTGCTTCTTTGCCGTCGCGGGAGAAAAGTCAGGGAAGGACCTTAACATCGCACCATCATTTGCTTTTACGGGACTGTGGCATCTTGCTTTATTTAGAATTAAATTCCAGTCGTTGTAGCGTAACAGTTTTAAAAGAAATACTCGCAAGTTTGGAGTGATCAGTTGAAGCTCTGGAGTAAACTTGATGTGCACTGACACACTGTTTTCCTAATGAATGTTGTTCAGTTGCTTTGACGCAATGTATTTTGTTTAAAGCGCTATATAAATAAAGGTGACTTTGACTTTGGAGTAAACTTGATGTGCACGTTCGATCTTGATATGAGTCACTTGTTGCTCGAGGTCATCCAGACGTCTAGTGTGTTCGTTAATCACTTTTTTTCTGCTCTCTTTGTTCTCCGATTAAAAAGTCAACTGTTGAGCACATATTCTGGATTGTAGTCATGTGAGAGCTGACTTCGGTGCGCATTGCTGCCAATTCAGTTATCAAAATGTCCTCAAATCGCTTTATAGTGATCATCATGTTGTCCTCCATTGTCCGCTCGGCCTGCTGCAGCTGCTGATTTTGTTTTCTTCTTAATTGGCGAGGATGATGGTGAAAGATAAGTGAGTTTCCGACTGTGTGACATCTTCATACCAATGGCAAACAAAAAAACTTCCCCTAATGAAAGAAAATAATCGAACAACAGTAAAATAAGGACTACATACGCAGAGCTCAACTTATGTGCATTCGAACCCTCAACCCTAGGGTTAGGAGTCAATCTCTCTAACCACTAGGCCACAACATCCCACATTAACACCCTTCACAAGGAGGGTAAGCCACAAACATTCATTGGCCAAGAAGCTGGCTGTCCATAGAGTGCTGTATCCAAGCATGTTAACAGAAAGTTGAGTGGAAGGAAAAAGTGTGGAAGAAAAAGATGCACAACCAACCGAGAGAACCGCAATATTATGGGGATTGTCAAGCAAAATCGATTCAAGAATTTGAGTGAACTTCACAAGGAATGGACTGAGGCTGGGGTCGAGGAATCAAGAGACACCACACACAGACATGTCAGCTTGGCTACAGTTGTTGTATTCCTCTTGTTAATCCACTCCTGAACCACAAACAATGTCAGAGGAGTCTTACCTGGCCTAAGGAGAAGAATAACTGGACTGTTGCCCAGTGGTCCTCTTTTCAGATGAGAGCAAGTTTCGTATTTCATTTGGAAACCAATGTCCTAGATTCTGGAGAAAGAGTGGAGAAGCTCATATCCTGAAGTCCTTCTTGATGTTCATTGTTAAGTTTCCACAGTCTGTGGTGATTTGGGTGTCATCTGCTGGTGTTGGTCCATTGTGTTTTTTGAAAACCAAAGTCACTGCACCCGTTTACGAAGACATTTTGGAGCACTTCATGCTTCCTTCTGCTGACATGCATTTTGAAGATGCTGATTTAATTTTCCAGCAGGATTTGCAGTCTGCTAAATGCATACATTTAATTTAAATTTAATACATGAGGATTCCTGGTGTAAAGGTTATGCTTGAAGGCGGACATGTGTTGCATGCACACAGAATAACCAAATGTGCATTTTACACTGAGCAGGGCCCGGTTCCCCGATAACGCTCACTCTTAGCGTGCTAAGAAGACCTCGAAAGTTATATCTTACCAAAGTTGTTTATGTTCCTAAGTGTGTTCCCCGAAGTGTCCCTTCGGAAGCTTTTTAGCATGATGCCTCTTACAGCCGACGTTACAAGAGCGCTGTCCAAAGTAATGGTGCTGAATTAGTTGGCATCGATTGCTCATGAATCGATTTTCCACTTCACGCGAAGGTGCATTACAGCGTTAAGAAAAACAACACGTTCTATGCAAATGAAACATTCCTCAAATTATTCCAGTTACATTTATTTGAACATAGTTTAAGTTATCAGTAGAATATAGACTATAAATTAAATTATCAAATGGTCAGTATGTTCACACGATATGTTGTGACGGTTGGATGAACCGGGTATCCCTCGCTAATCATCCAACCTCCTTATCCCGTTGTGCCACTTGTGCCACTTCTTGACATGGGTTTAACGACTTATAAAAATTATATAATACACTTTTATATTAATGGTAAGATACTTTACAATCAGAATTAATTGGCAAGCAGCTGCAGTTACTTCTGTTTAATGCGGTATTGCCATTGGCATGTTTTCAATAAAAGCAACCTATGAACAGATAGAGTTAGATACAGAATATGGTCGGGAAGCAACGTAAAAAAGGGCACCAAGCCTCTCATCAGAGGAACTGAAGTTTTGCTGGACCTTGCCACCAGCCTGGCACCAGGTCAGAGATCACACCCCTATGGTCCACTATAACCTGCACATTTATGGCCACGTATTCCTTTTCGCGATAAGTAGCCTACGTCTGATCAATCACTGATGGATTGGCGGGAGGGATGAGTGTGCCACCAGAATGTAATCCCCGGCATGGTGCAGAAGGGTGTTGGTGATAGTGTGGATGCACCTCCACACCGAGGTTTTGATTAGGTCGTAGCCCTCTCCCACAAACTCGATGAATCTCTCTGTAGCAAAAAACAAACAAAAACGTAGCCCTGGGCTTCAGGGCTTAAAGCAAAATTAGCCTGGACAGCGCAGGTCTGAGATGGTCCAGCAGCTCCATAATAAGCTGTCTTGTGAGGCGATTTTTTTTTCTATGTTTTTTTTTAATATAGCCACGTCAGGCAAAATGTCAAAAGGGCTTAAGTTTTGCTGAATAAAAAAATTGACATGGACTAAACGGCTCCGCGTCAGGCTCCGTCTTTGATTCAATACAAGGACACGTTGGATCGCTGCCATAGTTAGTCGCTTACTGGACACCACCAAGCTTACCCATTTAAAGATCTTAGCCATTTAGAGCCAAATTGTTTGCCAGATTTTAATTATCAAAAAAAAAAAAAAGCCAAATAATTACATTACTAAAAAGCCTAGGCTAATTGCCACCATATTAGTTCTGATACCACATAAAGTCAACTTCATAAATAGGCCTGTATCCATTGCGAACATAATTTATTATGAGTCTTAAAAAATAACAGAAAATCATTGTTGAGCCACAACATTGTCAACATAGCATAGTTTGACTTGTACTGCGCTGCGCTGATTTCTAAAGGCTGCTTTACAGTGGCGGTGTACAGCTGGCCATGTCGTGTGACGTGGCATTTTGGTAGGAACTAATGCTTTTTGAAGAGCACTCACACAGTGTTTTTATATTTCAACTTAAACTAAGTCCATTTTTGCATACTTTCCATTCCCAAAATGGAAATTGTTGCACAAGGAAATCTATTTTCTATTATATATACCTTTTATACATTCAGTTATGTTTGTGAGTGTATGTGTGTGTGTGTGTGTGTACATACAAAAAAAAAGTATCACCTGAATGCACTGTGAGTCACTTTGGATAAAAGCATCTGCTAAATGCATAAATGTAAATGCATAAATGTAAATGCATAGTAGGTCTGGGCAAAGTTTAACCTTAAATACACAACCCAAGACAATTATTCTTATAATAAAACAATAATTTATTTGCTAATCTAGATTACGTGGATCTAAAACTAATGAAAACATGCACACACAGATTCATTTTCGGTTCTAAAGGTGAGAATTAACAGAGTTTGTATGAAGTCCCAAAATATATAGTGTTTATTGCTATTTCATAGATTGCACTAAGAAAATCACAAAAGCAAAGATTTGGCTTTTCTTTAGTTGCTCAAGATCAGTTCAGCACCAGTTTCCAGCTAGCAAGCAGACCTTGTTTTACTTGCATTTGTGTTGAGAAGAGTTTGGAGTTCCTCTTCAGGAACTCGAGCTGCGTCGAGCGCTTTGGGGAAACGCCTTTGGCAAGATCAACTCTGAATATTGTGTGCAATGGAAGGGCGTGACGTCACGGGCGGGGTGACGTAGCGACCAGGAAGCTATAAAGGCACCTGCCACACAGCTGACGTCAGCTTCGTGTCTTTCAGCAAGCGCTCTGTGTGTGCATGTCTGAAGTCTGTCTTGTGAGTCTTATTTATTGTTGTCTGTCCCAATAAACAACATAATGCCTAAGAGCAAAGCAAAGACACGACATTTGAAGGGTGATTCCAGATCGCGCTATGGATTGTTCGTTCTTCCCTGCCCACGCTACATCACGGGTGGGGATACAAACAGTCTATGCGTGGTTTGCCTGGGATCGAAGCACGCTGAGTCGGCTCTCGAGGGAGCCGACTGCCCAGCCGTTGTGTACGCTTCGATCCCGGAGGGCTCTCTTCGAGGAGGAAGCCTTCGCCAGCGTTGCTCGCGATACCGGTCCCGCTTTCGCAGAGGCGGAACAGCGCCGGCATTCGTTGGGTTTGCTGATCGATCTGATGGAGGGAATAGAGACGGGCACGTCCTTATCTCCTACCTTACCCATCAGATATGCCCGATTCCTGGGTTCGGAAGCCCGAGCATCGGTTCTTTCCCCCCGAGTATCGGGATTGACGCTCCGCCTTTCTTTCTCCAAGGAGGTTGACACGGAGGGCGTTGGCAAGCATTTAGTTGCACAAACATAAAGTTGCATAAGCATATACAATAAACAGATGTTATGCCTAACATTATATGAGCAGCTATTTAATCTCCGAGGGGGTTAATATTGTTTGTGTGACTAAGCTGTTCGCGCACGGTGGAGGCAACGCGTGTATTACATCATTTTCAGTTTTGATGTAAATTTTTCCATACCTGACCACTTGTCTGGTTGTTTAAACTCCATTTAATAAGGAGTTAGTTTTATCATTTCACTGTGTACTTTGTCACAATCTAGACCGTGTTTACTTGTCTGATTGTTTTGATTACATTAAATTCTGAGAAATTTAATAACTGAGAAGTTAATATATCACTTCAATGTGTATTGTATCACAATCCAGACCGTGTTTACTTGTCTGATTGTTTGATTGCTTTAAATTCTGAGGAATATAATGACTTTGAGAAGTCAGTATATCACTTCAATGTGTACTTTATTTCAATCTAGACCGTGTTTACTTGTCTGATTGTTGAATTGCATTAGATTCTGAGGAATCTAATGTCCGTTATCTAACTTCAAGAAGTTCAATATATCACTTCAATGTGAATTGTATCACAATCCATACCGTGTTTACTTGTCTGATTGTTTGATTGCATTAAATTCTGAGGAATATAATGACAGTTATTGAACATGTGAAGTTAGATGTACTGGAGGGACTGCTGGGCGGGAGCAGCCCCCTCCGCCGTACAAACAGAGCGTTCCCCTGGTTCCCCGCTTCGGGACCAGAGGCTGAAGCAACGCTCTGGACCAGCGACTTCTCAGCCTAATTCGAATCCGATAGAGCCGTACTTCAGGCTGGGAGGTCCATGGCCAAGAAGTCATGACGCATTTCAGTCACGATGACACATTATCTGCATTATTCTTTTGATTTTATTCCACCTTTATTAGCCTTTGTAACAAAGTTTTTTGTGGTATATCAAGCTTTAAAATCCACTATGCTGCAATCTCACTTCAGTCTCAGTATGCATTTAGCTTTCATTTATCAAAAGTCTTACTATAAAAATACAAAAAAACATTTTCTTACGACCTTTACAGAAATGCATTATCTACATTATCTACAAGCTACATCAGACAATTTAGGAAATTATTAGTACAGTTTTACTCCCTTTAAACCCCGATCGAGTGTTTGTAACTTCCTTTTGTGATCATGATTGGAATTTGGTTGTTTACTGTTGTAAAAATTTTATTTATAGACTTTTACATCGCTGCACAAGTTAGCATTTCAAATATTCATTTTCAAATTTTTTATAAAAAACGCCCAAGATGTCAAGAAAATCTCATACCAAGCTTTACTATCGTAATCGTGGGTTTATTATTCAGATATTTTGTGTGTACAGAGGTGTATCAGTGTTGTTATAGGCAGATAACTTCCAGGAAGTGTACACAAACCATGTGACACAATGTGGCGGTGTCTGGTTATGACACTCTAAAGATTGACAAGGCGAAGGACCAATCAGAGTCTGTCTTACAGCAGGAGCACTGAGGAGCAAACAAACAGAGACAGTGCTGGGAGAGGCTGTTTACCATCAGATTGCATAAATTAGTTGAAAATGAATAGAAAAGACGATTCTGTCTGAAGAAATATGAAGTAAACATTAGTAAATGTATCTCCACAGATATGCATCTTTCGTCTATAATTCCTTATTGACGCTGTTCAGTGAGTCTATGTGAACACCAATAAACCGCTGCTGACGTGACTGAATATAAATGAGTGGTGAATGTCTATTTAAAATGTGGCATAATACGGATTTATGATTTTGCACTCCTGACATAAATTACTGCAACAATGTTTTATCAAAACATTGGTCAAATATTGAAGCTAGAGTCTTTAAATTTGCAACTGATGCACAGTATGTCCAGATCAAGTAAGAGAGTTATGTTTAACATGCTGTGAAAGTGAAACAACAATAAACTGGTGCCGTCGCCGATCCTTGCACACAAAGGGGTCAATGGCAGATGTTCGGACCTGGTTTGGAGTGCCAATTAGGATGGCTTCAGTTTTGGAGCTGTTAAGCTGCAAGGAATGTTGCTTCATCCACGCCTTTATTTCCTCCAGGCAGGTGGTCAGAGTGGAAGATGGCAGGACAGCAGACGAGGTTGAGTTGCTCTTGACGTAGAGTTGAGTGTCATCAGCGTAGCAATTAAAAAGAAATTCCATGCCAGCTGATTACATGACAGAGGGGGAGGATAAACAGGATGGGGCCGAACACTGAGCCTTAAGGGACAGCACAGGTGGCCTGCCAGTGCCCACCAGAATGGACGGGGGCATCTGGCTATATAAGTGGCCATATGACAGTAAAGGTCGCCCACCCATCCAAGCTGTGCAGGACATTGTACTCACTGGACAGGCCTACTTGTCTGCTGGACAAGCAGCATCGGTGCTTCATTATATGGCAAAACTACATGTCTATCAGGCCAAACTCCTATGGATGAGTCCCGTCTGGAACTCCCAGCTTTCAAAGAACTGCACAGCGTGACCGACCTGGCGTAAGGTGCCACCAAAAACACAGCTCATGCAATAAGCAGGTCCATGGCCAGTCTGGTGGTGCTTGAGTGCCACCTTTGGCTGATGCTGACGGTGATCAAGGATGCGGACAAGGGTCCCCTTCTTGGACTCCCCGGTCTCACCTACTGGACTTTTCGGACTGGCATTTTTGACTCTGCAGCCCGTTAAGCCTGCACCTCCAGCTCCCAAGCCTGACCCTCGTCAGTGCTCCCGTTATGCCAGGCGATATCCGTTTCCTAAGTGTCACACCCTAATAAAATGGCCGTTCAGGATGACTACTTTATTTTTCCTGGATCTGAAGGATGCGTATGTTCACATCCAGATAGTCTTAGTCCTAGATAGTGGGCAGAAACATTCTGGTTGTTCACTTTGTGAAAGGGTCTAGGATGCTTAACCCACCTCGCCCCGCCACAGTCCCTACAAGGGATCTGTGGGCTCTAAAGAGCCCTTCCTTTGAGCCGCTACAATCCATTGACCTTCATTCCCTGGTGCTTCAAACTGCTCTACTACTGGCATTAGCATCTGTAAAGCAGATTGGAGATCTTTGAGTCCCTCTTGCTCTGAATTCGGGCCCAATGTCTCGGTCACGGGATCAAACTGGCCACCAGCACCGGACACATCTACAGATACAACGGCTTACAGATACGTGCATGAGAACTGAGCCATCACAGCTGCGGATCTATAAATGATGTGTCCCAATGTGTCCTGAAGCCAAGGCACAGGTACATACCTAAAATGCTCTCTACTCCATTCAGAGCACAGGTTTATAACTCTATTGGCACTTCCTCCATCTGAGGATGACCAGGAGTAGAATTCCTCCACATTTGCTAGGTTCTATAATCTGGACATCTCAGCCTTACAGGCCCATGTCCTTTTTGCATAATGGGCTCATTCTTGCCTTAGGGCAAACCAGTGCTATGGCTTTGTCTTCCTTCTTGTACACTCTTGGCCCTTATTGAGTCCTGATGCTGTAAGGTTTTTCTTAGACCAAGTACTTCAGGCTGGGCTTTACCTCTGTGAACTTGGCCCTATTGTCTCCTGCGGGTCTTTCGCTGCAAATTACTTGGTCCCTCTGGGTCCCTTGTGGTGCTTAACCCTCTGAGGTCTAAGGGTATTTTGGGGGGCTCAAGAAGTTGTGTCGCCCTAACATTTGTTCTTTTTTTCAATTGCTTATAATTCTCTAAATGGCTAAAGTCTAATATCACTGTTATCAGCACAAACTGGGCTATAATAATATTTTTAATTAATTAATAATTAAATACAAAACAAAAACAAAACAACAGAAACAAAAAATATATTATTATTATTATTATTATTAATGTGGAAAAGAGCTGAGAATATTTTTTCAGGTTTTTTTTTATCAATCGAAAGAACAGCATTGTTTGCTACATTTCTTACATTTATATTATTTACATCAAGCTTTTGAATGGTATATTGTATATTGTTATTGAAACTTTATAATGTTAATGTGAAAAAGTCTAACTAGTAAAATGTTTACACATTATGTGAAACCTAATACAAGTATAGCCATAAATAAAAAGAGACTTACTGATGTTTATGATCTCTGCTGAATAAAGCGCTTCATTGTTATTGTTTTTTTCTGAGAAAATCCAAATCTCAAAACCTAAGGTAATCCTCATCACATCTTCTTGGGGTGAATTATGTCTTATTCCTCCTCTGACGCCTTTATAAATGAAGATCACAGCAGACCAGGGCTGCAGACAGCACACCTTGTTTGTTATCTTTATTTTATAAATGCACAAATTTTTATTGTTATTATGTCTGTATACAAATAAAAGTAGACCCTTTACAGATTTGATTGATGTATTGCTCTTATCTGTTATCAAAACTGAATGTGTAATTTATAAATATATGTACACTCACACACACACACACACACACACACACAGATACATACATACACACATATATGTATATATACACACACACACACACACACACACACATATATATATATATATATATATATATATATATATATATATATATATATATATATATATATATATATATATATATATATATATATATAGGCCTGTACATTATTTTTTAATATACATGTGAGTGGGATTTTAGTTTGAATTTTATTTTATACTGTGCATTGTTGCAATGTGCTTAATAAATATTTGCATAAATTGTAATAGATTTATTCTTTGAAACTTTAATATTTAATAATTGATGCAATTGCAATGTCTTGATTTTAGTAAAGTTAGTACACAGTCATAGCAATAAATGCAATTGTACTGATAATTGGCATAATTTTTGTTTCGGTTTTTGGCCTTGGTTTACTCTTTTTTTGGTTTTCGGTTTCGGACAAGAATTTTCATTTAGGTGCATCCCTAGTCTATATTGTTGGAGAGTTATTGTTGATCCAAGATCATCAAAAGATGCTGATCCAGGAAAATGTCCTACTTGGCAAAATCACAAGTACATGAACCCACATGTACATGAGGATGTACAAGTTCAGAAAGCACTGACATAAGACGTCTACTGTGGGCCAATCCAGAGCCTTCAACGGCACCTTCAAAATTCAACGGCACCAGGCCAGTCATAACATACTGACGTTTACTTACTTAATGCCTGTCACCCCTGTCAGTGTATGGGCAGCCAACAACAGATCTCCAGATTCTTCTGTCCTGGGTCATTCTCTCCAGCTATCTCCAGGTATAATCCATCTTCAGGGTCATGTTGCCAGGTGTTTCTTGGAGGGCCTCTCCTCCGCTTTCCCCATAGGGTCCCATCTCAGTGCCTGCCTGGTGATTTGTTTTGGCAGTTCGTGCAAGGTATGCCCTATCCAGCCTCATCTCCTCCTCCGGATTTCTTCCTCAACAGGCAGCTGACAAATTCTCTCCCAAAGACTGGCATTACTGATGGTGTCAGGCCAATGGATTTGGAGGATCCTTCTGATGAAGGTGTAACGGAAACAGGTCAATTTAGCTCAAAGGGAATCATTTAAGATTTTAAAGGGAATTTGAACAGAATCACTGTTTCACGGCTGGTCACGGAGACGCCCTGCGATTCAGTGAATTAGCCGTTTAACATCAAATCTGCGCCGGATACTAATATCCAAACTAAAGTGAAACACTATAAATTAGCACAGTAACAAGATCGGCAGTTTAAGACATTAACTTGTAAGCACAAAACACAAGATACTTCTCTTTTCAATATGAATAAGGCTTTATTAGATAAATCTAAGACATATAAACTAACCTAACACATAAATGCACGCATCCACACATTCACACAAGTTGCAGGAAGGTCGAAAGTTAGGGAAAGATGAGTTTAAGAGAATGGAAAAATGGAATCCCAAGTTCACAGCAATACGTTAAATTGCATAAACATGAACAACCATCAATCACGTACTTAGCGCTCGCATTGAGTTCCTCAATGGGGTTAAAATTATATTAGATACACCAGCACAACAAATATCTGGGAATACGTTGCCTTCGTTTGCTGTGAAAGGGACTCCCGTTGAAAGGGGTATCCCGGTGTCGCTGATTGGCTGGAAGTTCAGTAGTGGCTGAGTGACGTCTTGGGGAGCCCGTGCTTGGGCTTTGGCTGAAGCTGGAGTTGTGTGGCTGGTTGGAGTTCAAACGCGCAGACGAGGTCGACGTTACAAAACTTAACTCAGAATACGAAACTATCAAACGGAAAAGAAAATAAATAAAGTTTGACGAGACTAGGTTGTGTTCCTTCTCATCGTGGCATAGTAGCAGCAGGCAGGCACGCAGGAACCGCGGTCAAATAACAATGATGACTAACCGCATGGCTAGATGCTACAAGCTAAAGCTAGGTAGCAAAGCTACAAGCTAAAAGCTAAGAGCAGGCATGACTAATAGCATGACTGATAGCACAAGCAAGGCTGGAACTAAAAGCAGACTAAAAGCACGAGCAAGGCTGGAACTAAAAGCCAAATTTCATGGTGTCCAAAGTATTTAAACTTCCTTGTTGGCCACCCCTCAAATGTTGCCTTGACCAATCAGATATGGTCTTGGCTCGGGGGTATCATAAATCATTTGTTTATCTTACCAAGCATGTGGTTCCTGCCTCGCAGGATCTAATTTTGGACATGATTCCTATAACACGATTATGATATATTTTACAAATAAATGATTGTCAGGACAATATCAAGCAAAAAAATTCGATTATATCAATACTAGACATGACTATGTATCTTATAGCTATCACAAGACATACACAATAAGTGATTATACATGATAGTCAAATGTGTGGGTTACACATAAATGAATATGGAGTTAAGCAATGGAATGATTCATTTATAAGTCTTTTTGAGTTCATTCTGGTCCATATATAATGTACAAAAAGCAGTTTCTTTGCCATTTTCTGGCAAAGGGACTTTTCTGTGAAGACAAAGGTTTAAAGCCCTTCCCCCTTAGGAATTTCAGTCTGGTTCTGCTGGGTCAATGCAAGTATTTAACTTGATCTCCTGGGTTTACATGTGATGTCCAGCGTTGCATTTCAATCACGAACAATAAATTTGACAATCTCTTCTTCGAATTAAAATTGTCAATAATTGTTCTATTGGTGTTAATGTTGAAAGCTGTTGTGTGAACAAGTTGGTTGGTTGGTTGGTTATCTTGCTTGGTTCTTGTGGCACTAGAACTGATTTATGACTTCCTGAGGAGTTCGGCTCTCGTTTCAATGCACACAGCTCTGATAGACTCTTTAATTTGTCTGGTTCGACTCATTTCTGCTACAAAGGTCTAGATTTTCCTGAGGGTGGTCTTAGTTGTCCTCCAGGTCTCAATGTATCTAGGCCAAAAGTGCTTCAAGAATGTGAATGATTGACGCAAAAATGAAAACATCATCAAAAACACTGACTGCGTATATCTCTCCATGTTTATAAACACAATACACTGGGAGATGCAGCCATTTAGAGGTAATTTCTGGTTAATGATCTCACAGAATTTACTGGTAATTTGAAACCGATGTGTGAATGGCCCCCTGGCAGTCTGATTTTCTCCATGAACATCGCTCTAAACTCAGGGCTGCAGAGAGGAAATGGCATAAATAAATAAAAAATCTACTGACCTCAGTGTGTATCAGTCTCTCCTCTCTTCCTTCTCTGCAAATGTCTTCACTGCTAAAACATCATACTACCACAACAAAATTAACAACTGTTCTGATTCTTGCACACTTTTCAAAACTTTCTCCTCTCTTCTTTGTCCTCCTCAATCTCCTTCTTTGTCAAATCTTACAGCCAATGACTTTTCAGTTTTCTTCACAAATAAGATAAGAACCATCAGTGACCAATTCTCCACACCGCAGACTGATGATAACTTCATAACGACTAATACACACTCTCTCTCCTCCTCTCCACTCTCAGAGACGGGCATTTCCAAATGTATAATTTCCAATAATCCCAACTCACCTCCTTCAAGCCATTTCTTCTTCAGTCATACCTTCACTTACTCATATTATCAACACCTCTCTTCACTCTGGTACATTTCCCTAAGCATTTAAGCAGGCTTGGTAAGCCCACTGCTTAAAAAAACATCTCTAAATCCAGCAATTTTAGAAAACTACAGACCGGTATCCCTTCTTCCATTCATTGCAAAGACATATGAGCGAGTTGTGTTCAACCAACTCTCTATGTTTCTTGTACAGAACAAACTCCTGGACAGTAACCAATCTAGATTCAAAAGCGGTCACTCAACTGAGACTGCCCTGCTCTCGGTTATTGAAGCCCTGCGACTGAAAAGAGCAGCTTCCAAATCCTCAGTACTCATCTTGCTGGATCTGTCTGCTGATTTTGACACAGTTAATCACCAGATTCTCTGTCCACCCTCAGAAAGATGGTCATCTCTGGAACTGCCCTCCTGTGTTTTAAGTCCTACCTCTCAGCTAGATCCTCCAGGGTGTCTTGGTGGGGTGAGGTTTCTAAGTCACAACATCTTGCTACTGGGGTTCCTCAAGGGTCAGTGCTTGGACCACTTCTCTTCTCCATCTACATGATGTCATTAGGATCTGTCATTCAGAAGGATGGCTTTTCCTATCACTGCTATGCTGATGACACTCAACTACTCATTCCAACCAGATGATCCGACAGTAGCTGCTCACATTGCAGCCTGTCCGAGTGATATTTCTAGCTGGATGAATGACCATCACCTTCAGCTCAACCTTACTAAGACAGAACTGATTGTGGTGCCAGCTAACCCATTGTTTTATCACAACTACTTTATAAAGCTGGGTTCGTCAACTGTAACTTCTTCCAGGACTGCCAGAAACCTAGGAGTTGTGATCGATCATCAGTTTAGCTTCACAGACCATATTGCTACAACGACCCGGTCCTGCTGATTTGCCATATATTTGACCCGTGATGGAAACCAGTGACACAAGTCGGCAGCACAACTTTTGAGCAAAATGAGAAAGAAGCAAGTTTTTTTTTTTTTTTTTTGTGATTTTTTTATTTTATTATTATTATTTTTTTACAAGGTAACACGATGTAACCTTGCTTTCGCTCGAAATGTGTCCCCACATTAAGTCCTTGAATTTGAGGGTATTGGACCTGGAAAGTCCTTGAAAGGTTCTTGAATTTGAAGTTAACCAAGCTGTGGGAATGCTGTATTAACAACTATCAACTATCTTTGTAGGCCTATGTTACCCTTAAATGTCAGAGAAAAGAACAGAATCAGAGATACATTTTTTTGTTATAGAAAATTGTACTATAAAACACACAATTATAGTTGATTTTAGTTGATCATAGTTGATATTAACTAGAGATGAAATGGCATGAGAATTTCATTTCATGATTATAGTGACCAAAATGATCACGGTTATCACAGAATCCAGTCCAAAAAGTCCTACTGCTACACAATGAAATAAATTCACCAAGTTTTATGTAGAAAACCAGCAAATAACATATAAAATTAGCATAAATATGTACTTTTTGTTAACATAAACATTAAAATAATAACATTAAAAATGATGGCCAGATTATCATTATCAACAATGCACAAGTTCATATAGAGTTTTGACAAAAAAGGTTTTATAAAAAGATAAAACTTACATATTTCAGCCTCTAAATAAGTTTTATAAAAGTCAAAAAATATAAATTATTAACATTTACAATGCACATTATCCTTTATTATTAATAGTATGCGGTCCGATTTTTCCCGTTGTGTCTGTCGTTGCTATGCAACCATTCAACTTTACAGGGGGGAGCTTTACAGGGGGTATGGCATATCTAAATGAGATGTAAATGAGCCTATTGTCACTCACAGCAGGTGAGAACAGATGAGAACTGCACAATCTTTAGAGGCCAGTTTCTCTTTTTAAATTTTTGAGTGCCTACCTTCAAATGGCCACAACTTCTCCAAATATTATCAGATTTCCATGTTTTAAACATCGTTGGAAAGCTTGGTGAACCTACTCATGTCCCTACTTTCCGTGATTGGTCACATATAACATTAGGTAGATTAGACCCCGCCTGTCATAGCAAGCCACAAAACTTCTTGTCCAAGCTCTTGTTCTCTCCAGACTGGACTATTGTAATGCTCTCCTGGCGGGTCTTCCTGCATGTACTAACAAGCCTCTGCAAATGATCCAGAATGCAGCAGCAAGGTTGTCTTCAATGAGACAAAAAAAAGCTCACGTTTCTCCTCTCCTTATCAGGTTACACTGGCTACCAGTAGCCGCTCACATCAATTTCAAGGTACTATTGCTTGCCTACAACCAACCACTGATATACCTAAACTCACTAGTTCAAACATATTCGCCCTCCAGAAGCTAGCATTCTGCAAGTGGACGACGCCTTGTGGTGCTATCCCAAAGAGGTTCAAAATCACTCTCACTGACCTTTTAGTGGACTGTGCCCAGCTTTACTAATTTTCAAAAATCTTTTTCGCCAGCACTTAGCCAGCTATCACTTACCTTTTCTTGTCTATCCTTAAAAAAAACATAGTTACGTGTTCTGTGCTAGACATAAAACCCTTTCACACTGAACGTTGGACCCGGCAAATTGCCGGAACATTGCCGGGTCGCCTTCTGTGTGAAAGCAAACACGTCCCGGGATTTATTCCGGGACTGATCCCAGGTCGGGGACCTAGTAACGGGGGTTGTGTGTAAAAACCTTTAGAGGGTTGTGTGTGAAAGCACACACATATTCCGGGTAATCACTGGCAGTGTGAAAGTGCAAAATCTAGCGACCCAGGAACAATTGCCGGGACACTTGAATGCTGTTGTTGTTCGATTGCTTCTGTTGTTCTCAGTTGTTAGTCGCTTTGGATAAAAGCGTCTGCTAAATGATTAAATGTAAATGCCGCTTTACTGGTAAAAATAAGGAACATTGTTGCCATTGTGAACAGCACATTTTTGTATTTTCCAGTGAAGTCCTTCCAGTAATTTTATGGCAATTAACTTGTATTACTGTGTGAAAGGAGTTATTATAGCAATGTCCTAAAACATGTTAGCAATGTGATAAAACATTGTAACAATGTAACACATTGTGTAACATTATAACACCTTAGCAACTATATAGAAACCATGCAAAATGCCTTATCATCTGAATAGCAACACTGTAGCAACCATCCTGAACACCCTAGCTGTCATCTAACAACTACTCAGAATGCCCAAGTAACTTATAGCAACACCCTAGCAACTGCATAGTAACTACCCATGATACCCTAGCAACTGCATAGCAACCACGCAGAATGCTCAATGCAGCCTACTAGCAATCACTCAAAACAACCTAACAACCTCACAGAACACTCCCTCCCACAATACCATAGCAATGATATAACAATCACCTAGCAACACTTTAGCGACTACACAGAACACCCTAACAACTAGTGAGCAATGTCTAGCAATCACAGAGAACACCCTAGCAACTACTTAACAACACCTTAGCAACCACATAGAATACCCTGGCAGTGACATAGCGATCACCCAGCAACTCTTTAGCAACAACCTAGAATACCTTAATGACTACCCAGCAAATGCTCTGAATGCTGCATAACAATCTTACACAGCCCTAACATACTGTATATTTAAATAATAGCCTTAAATAATGTGTTCTCTAATTAAACTACATTTTCTTGCTTTGACAGGTATGCCATACATGTCTTTATCCTGGTGTTGGCTTGTTATGGAATTTTGATCAAATCCAGTGTAAACGGTGTTCACAGGTGAGCAATTTTTCCATTTTCTTGTGCAACATTGTCTACTTGTTATGCAAAGAAATCAGAAATTGTCAGGATATGGTGGATGTCTTTTGATCAGACAGGAGAGAGCACTTATAAGACCTGGCCTGTGCCGTATTAACAGTAAAACGATTCAGTGCTAATTAAGTGGTAAAAAAAAATTAATAGTATTAATAAAGTATGCAAAGCCTTTTATCCACCTTCGATGCACAGAAACTAAAATTCTTAGCAGAAACCGGAATCCTGGCCAAAAGCTGAAACCATATGACAAAAATTATTATTTTTTATTAACTTTCTTTAGATTAAATATTTTTAGAGTAAATCTTTTAGTTTCAATCTTTTAAATGTTTTTATTTTATTTATTTTTTATTAAATCTTTACAATTTTTAAATTAAATTAAAATTAAATTAAATTAAGATTATGCATTTAGCAGACACTTTTATCCAAAGCGACTTACAGTGCATTCAGGCTATCAATTTTTACACATCATGTGTTCCCGGGGAATCGAACCCCCAACCTTGCGCTTGTTAACGCAGTGCTCTACCAATTGAGCTACAGGAACACTATTTTATTTTTTATTTATTTTTTATATTATATATTTTTAAGTGATTACACTTCCATGGGGTAGCATCACTACTATAGCTAGCTGAGTTAATGTCATTTTAATTTTTTTGTGTGCAACCATCTTATTGATTTCATATTTAATTTGTTATGTCATAAAGCTATGCAGGTTCTAAGTGAATGACTAGTAGTGGAATTGGCTGTGATGCAATGGGCACTAAAATCTTGCCTAGGGCATCAAATTGGTCAGTGCCAGCCCTGATTTATATTTCTAAAGTAGCATGTTTATTTGTTACACATCTGCGAATTTGCTCACTCTGACCATGGTACTGTATATGCAAATCTCTTTCTGTTTGTTTGCAAGTGGTGTTTTCCTTTGCAAAGCAATCAATTTTGTTTGCAAAATACTGGATTTGTTTGTTTAATTTCAGCACATTATTTACTCCATATGTTAGCGCTTATCGATGTTATCGACATATATTTCATTGCAATTTTCTAATTGTGTTTATCACCCCAGCCTTAATTCCTAATGTCTTTGAATAATAAATCAGTGGTCACAGCTGTGCAGAACTATGGCGTACATTCTGGTTATCCATTAAAAAAAAAAATTAATCCATAAATTCAGCATGTTAACATACTTCTCAGAATAGTTTTTCCCATATTTAAACAGTGAAATCATATGTATTCTAATTACAGATATACTATGATTGCATCAGTAGGATACCTCATTGTTTGCCAAGTGAGCAGAGCCTTCATATTCGACTATGGCATCTTGTCCACGGATTTCTCAGGGTGAGGATTTCATCACTGTCTCATTTCTGTTGTCATTCTGTTCTCATTTGAGTTTACTGGTTTTGTCTTGACAAAGTTGACTAAGTTTTACATTGTTGAAGTCTTTGTCACATCCTTGGATAAACAAGAATGACAGACAGGTCCAGACTGGCCATCAGGAGCACTGGGAGAAATCCTGGTGGCCTGGCAGCTGATTTGTACAATGTCTTCTTAGTGTTGAAAAGGAAAAAAAAAGTAAGATTACAACATTAAAGTCGTAATACTTTAAAAATAAAGTCAAAGTATTACGAGAAAAAAGTTGAAATGTTTCGAGGATAAAGTTGAAATATTACGAGAATAAAGTTGAAATATTATGAGAACAAAATTTGAAATGTTTAGAGAATTTAAATAGTAGAAATTAAAGTTATTTTATTTTGAGAGTAGGTCTTTACTGTGCATGCAAATTTACCGGATTGAAAGCACCGGTAGAAGTTGCAGGCCACTGGGATTGATTGGAATATTGTTGTGAACGAGTAACTTCAGCATTTTACTGGGATGAGGAAGACTCAATTTCAAGGACTCGCGGAAAACAGATAAATATCAAGAATATGATATTTATTAACAGACTGAACAGGAACAACTTTTTATCTTAACATCAGCTCACACACCCAATCAACATTCCTTTAGGGGGCGCTGTAGCTCTCTTATTTAACTTTTTTTTAATACACTACAATTATATGTGGGATTATTAGCAGAAATCATACCATGTGTCATACTCGCAGGGACACTATGCTTGGAAATAATATTGCATATCTTCCATTGCATTCACTATTTGTAGTGCGCAGCCACCTAATAGCAATAAGATTCGTGCTTTTGATAGACCTACTTTTAATTCTCAGCTTTAAAATCTCAGCTTTCAAAATCAGTTTTATAGCGAAACCCAAATTATGTGTCTTACAACGTTTTTCAAGCTCTTTAATGATCAGATCGCTGTATTTCTTTGAAACAATTCATTAAATTAAACCGTTTTCTTTGTGAAAATTCCAAATATGTGAAAATGTATTCTCGTAATATTTCAACTTTATTCTCGAAATATTTTGACTTTAGATCCTCCTTTATGTTCATTATGCAGAATCCATTATCTGTAAAAAATTTTAATTTAACTTAACTAACCTTGTTCTCGCCATGTATATAGGCGAGGTAGCTTGCATGGCATTAAATCATAAGGTGCAGTTCAAGAGACAACCTATAATTATTTTCCACAGTCCCAGACTAAGGACTTAGAACTTTTAATGTGATGGCCATATAAATAATAGTGTTGTCTGTGGTTTTTTTTGTTTTTTTTTGTGGGTGTTTAGGATGGCTTGAATGAGTGTGATATCTCCCGGCCTGAAATTGCATCCCAGTCCGGCCCTGATGCCAGATAACATGTCGTATACAAATTCAATTTACCTGCACATGATTCAAATGCATTTGTCACATTTATCATGTAATGAAGATATATGTTTTAAGCGTCAGTATGGCCTTTAATAAATTACTGGAAAAAGTGAGCTAAAATGCAGAAGAGTCCTACAACATTTAAATGCAATGAAAGGTCATATTTCAAAATGTTGCACTCAACATAAATGACTCATTAGAATGAGATCATCTGCTGCATTAAGCCGTGTCTGCATCACAATTCAAGGCTTATTTCTCACAGCGCGTCTTCTTCCAAAAACAAGAAGTAGCCAAGATGAACTTGAATCTTTCTTTGTATACGGAGGTGTTATGGACATTTTTATATATCGCGCATCTCAAGCCTGGTTTTGCGTAGATGATTTTCTTATAGCATAAGATGTGCACGGAAACATTTATAGGTAAGCTCAGATGGGAAAAACTGTACCTCGCGTTGGTTTCATACGATTATTATATCAGAGAATATTTGTTTTTGATGTGACTTCATTCGATAATAGACACTTCAAGCTATCTTTAGATATACTGTATTTCTCAGGTAATTTTCATTAGGGCCCGAGCACCAATGGTGTGAGGACCCTCTTGCATTTGCTTCATTTATTATTAGGGCTCGAGCCGGAAGGTGCGAAGAGCACTATTGATTTCCTTTGGATAATTAGGCCTCAAGACCGAAGGGGCGCAGAGCCCTATTGATTTCCTAAGGATTCTTCTTATTATTATTATTAGGGCTCAAGCCCGAAGGGGCGCAGAACCCTATTGATTTCCTAAGGATTATTCTTATTATTATTAGGGCTCAAGCCCGAAGGGGCGAAGAGCCATATTGTTCCCCTAATGCTGTGTTCACACCAAACGCGAATAGAGTGTCAAATTAGTGTCTACCACGTCTAGTTTGCCACTTGACCATTTTGAGATGATTCTCTTCATTTACGCGAGTAATTCGCTTCATTCGCGCGTGAAATTAACTTCACAACAGACGCGAATTCGCGTCATGGGGGAGCTTCTGCCAGCTGAGTTCACGCAGCATTTTCAACCGCCATTTTTATTCGGATAATTTTCAAAATATTACTGTTATTGTGTCATGAAATGTAGTTTTAAAAGTATTTCAGGCAAGAATGTAGTTGTTTTAAACTCTATTTAAAAAATGTGTTTCGCCGATCTCGGAGATGAGCTCCATGTGATCAGCGGGAGCTCCGTCATCATGTATCCGCCAAGAGCAGCCTCACCTTGGCTAGATCTTCTGACATTTGCCGCTGGCTCTGATGTCTCTTTAGTGGTTCAAGATAAAATATAATTCGTTTGGGGTAAAATGAAACGTTTGGCCTTTATTCAATTTATCTATTAATATGTTTTTATATATATATATAGGTCCTTTTTATTCCTATTATAGAAATATGAACTTTTGTCATATAGCTCCGGTTGACTGCTCACTGACAACATCAGTCATTCCTCCTTGTTGAATGAGAGGAGAAGGGTATTCTTGCACAACCGGAGGCTGCAGGAACATACTGTTGAATGAGTGACTCCTAGCAGGCTCCTGATTGGTTGACGCCAAAGTTAAAATTGTTCAACTCGGGCGGCAGACTCGAAGTCGCGTCAAACGCTAAATGCACAAAAAGCACCATTCGTGCTTAACGCACGTTTCGCGTGAAACGCTCTATTCGCACGTAATTCGCGTGAACTAGGCGCGCGAATGAGGCGAATTCGCGTCTTCCGCGCTGCGCTTAACGCCCCATTCGCACCGCGAGACCTCCAGATGCACGTAAACGTGCCTTTGCATTGACTTAGCATTGAAATCATTCACGCCAGACGCTCTATTCGCGTTTGGTGTGAACACAGCATAAGGATTATTAGGACTCAAGCTCTTATTCAAGATTATTAGGGCTCTTTTTAATATTATTTTTAATATTATGAGCAACTTTTGTGTAATTTTTTTCATTTCCATGTATTATGTTTTAATGAACTCCTCCTAAAGATTTATTCAGATCAACACCAAATTTGGTATGCCTAATCTAAAGGCCCTTTGCGGTGTTAAATTGTAAAGATCTTGAGTTTTCGTTGAAGGGTATGTCCGTGGCGGCCTGGCGAATTTCGATGATTCGCCATGAAAAATAAAGTTAACTCAGTCATGCGATGTTCAATCTGCCCCAAACTTTACATGTTTAATAAGACTCTGAACCTGAACAGATCTACATGCCCATATTCAGTTATAGTCATAGCGCCACCTGCTGGCAACAGGAAGTGACATGTTTTACTCTGCGACAAACTACTAGTATTTGTAACTAATGCATAAAATGTACGATAAGAGAGCTTGGAATCTGTGGCCTTTAGGAGCCCGCGGAGGCTGAAACCCGGGCGTGGCACAGGGGCTCTACAGCGCGTGCAGAGTCACGAGCTCAAAACAAACAAATTTATTCTGGTTTAATAGCTTTATAAAATACAATATTACCACATATGCACACAATCAACCCATTATAACACAACAAGAACTAAATGCAGGTGTTTGTGACCCGTGTAAATGTGAAAGACTATTTGACAGTGTGACTGGCAGAATAACATGGATCTCTCGAGTTGCAGGACACTGATTCTGCCTTTCGTCGTAAGCACGAACACATCACGGACAAGATTATTTCAAAGTACATATTAGCTTGGCGAATATAAACAAAAAAAGCCACGTGAACATAAACTGTTGAGAAATAAATCTGAAGTGGATCATGATACTGGATTTGAATATTAAAGTGACTGCATTTACCAACTGCTTTTGTCTTAAATTTTAATCTATAAAAAAATATAGAAAATCATTCGTCTTGGCTGCTTTTTTATGTATGTATTACTTTCGGCTCTAACAAGTTAAATCTATATTTAATTAAATCAATGACATTTTATTTTACATTTTATTTCTCAATTTCTGCATCTAAACGCCTAAAAACCTAAAACATGATCTATTATACTATTGTTAGCAATTTCTTTATCGTCCAATTTATCTGGTGTACATACTTTTATTTTCCTATCTTGTTTGTTAGATTTTATACAGTTTCAGTGTTCTATAATAAATATTAATGGCTTTTATTCAAGCTGCTTAGAATGACTGAAGTAGGCACATTTTTTTAAATGTAAATAAAACATAATTAGAAGTAAATAATTAAATAACATTGGAAAAAAATAACGGTTGTACTTTTTTGTACATTTTGTATAATTTCATAGTTAATGTATTATAATTGTAAAACAAAAATAAATTTAGCCACTCAACTAGAAATCTCTTAAGCCTTATCCTTTTCTGACAGTTTTAGGGATTTATAAAAATCCTTATTTGTGCTTCAAATAATAATTTAAAACTCATTTGATACTGACCTATGACATCTTGTGACATGATATTTATCTAAATTTACATAATCTCATGGATGTAACAATAAATCTGTTCAGCTCACAGATGAAGACTAAGCTGCAATGCAAGCAGAACTTTCACAAATGCTTACAGTGATAACACTGTGAAATAATGTCCAATTTGTTAACATTAGTAAATGCATTGGTAACACTTTATAATAACTGAACTCATTAGTAAATAGTCAGTTCATGCTTTATAAACTCTTGTCCAAACATTAATAGTCATTAGTAAGCAGCTTATAAATACAGCTATAAATAACTTGTTCTTGGTTTAAAAGCACATTTATTACAAAGGAGAATAAAGGGTCAGTTATCTTCCTAGGAAAAATAAAAATAAACAAACACAACACAGATTGATACAGAACTCAGAAATATTTATTTCAATATGCAAGTGTTTGTGTTGGTAATTGTGAAGCACACCGTTTTTGAGTGCACTGCAGAGAAGCTTGTAATGTGGATTCTAGTTGTATGCAGTCCATAAGGTATGGCTTTGTGTGTACATGTGAACAAGGAGAGGCCACAAGAAGTTTGAGATCATGTTTAATGGAGCTCAAGTAATAAAGAAAGACACTTGTTATGCATCTACATCCGTCATCCATCTGCATGTTTGTGCGTGTTTTAAATTTGCTTACTCCTATTATCAACAGCATTGGAAAGCCAGTACACACACACACACACACACACACACACATATATATATATATATGTGTGTGTGTGTGTGTGTATATATAGGGACAGTTTACCTGATGGTTCGCACTGATGGCTTGAGCCCGCCATCGCATTTTACAAAAAAAAAAAAAAGAAAAGTGTAGATATTGTGAGTGTAGGCTATAAAAATAATAGGCTACATGTGTATTTCTACAGTCATTATTAAATTAATGAAAGAAATAGGAGTTTCTTTTTGTAGTGTATTTTCTAGGTTTGATAACTTGAAAAAAAAAATAAACTAAAAGTAACTTGAAAGCAAAGTAATTAGTAATCTGATTACTTTTTAAATGCAGTAATCAGTAATGTATTCAAATAAAAATTTTAAAGAAGTATTTAGTAATTTGTTGTGGATTACTTTTTTTGAGTAACTTACCCAACACTACTTACTGTGAATAGTGGCAGGTATCTGCACCTCAGTGCTGTAGTATATCATAAAAGAGTATGTAATAATAACATATTGAGTGTAAATAATATTTCTTAAAATTATTAATAGATGCCATATATATATATATATATATATATATCTGATGGGAAAAGGGAAAGTGAAAAAGAAGAATGTGAGTTGAACGAGATTGTAAAGAAGCGGATACAAATTCGGGTCAAATAGTGGTCAAATATATATATATATATATATATATATATATATATATATATATATATGTGTGGGTTTATATTGTATATTGTTCCTATTTTTTCCGTGGAAATGTAGAATTTGTTGTGGTATGAAAGCTACTAGTGAATTGTGATTTGTTGTGAGCAGATCTAAATGTTATGCTGTGAATTGACACTTTTCATTTTTTACATTTTGTTTTAAATTTTCATTTACATTTATAATAGATTATAATATATTTGATTTAATTTTGCAGGGGCTGCTTGAATTTGTCTGGCATTTTGTCTGTTTTGGTGACATTTTTGCCACAAGCCCTCATTAATATCTCACCCTGCTCTCCGTTACTACCATTGTTTCAGGGATCTGGCAATCCCGGGCCCCACCAATGCTCTCAATCACCTGACTATTAACCAGCCACGCCTGCCACGCATCACGGAACCAATCAAGAGCACTGTAAATACACTCACCCGCACCTCAGTTCCCCGTCAAGCCTCCAACAGGAACGTTACGCTAACCTGTGTTCTTGTTCTGCTGTTCCCAGGACTGTGGATCACTGTGCGATGCCATGTGATTCTATGGTCGCTGTATTCTCCCATGATCATTCCCCTTCGAGTGGATACTGTCTTTAGCTTGTGAGAATGAAGTGAAGATAAGTGAGTGATCTATAACTGTTGCAGTGACATCTGATATCCAAACTTTCGGACCTGTGCGATTTCCCCATTCCACGAGCAATACTGCCTGCACTGGATGAACAGAACTTCACTGTGCAACGAGCACTGAAGATACACTGAGCGCTTGAACTCTTTATAATAAACACCATTCTGAATTCTCTTTTACCTCTGTGTCCTGAGTCCTACCTGACAGAAGGCTTGACCGAAACCACAACAAGGATGAATTCAGCGCAACCAGAGGACAGGGCTTCTGCTGATCCTACTCCCACATTGGTGTACATGGCAAGCTTGATATCCCGAACAGTGCCCTTCTCCGGTAGGGAGGGAGATTGCAATGGGTTTCTGCTACAATGTTCACTCGCACTGGAACAGCACGTGCACCAGTACGCTACCGGAAGATCTAAGATCTCATTTATTATACAGCATCTGTCTGGACCAGCACTGAGATGGGCCGAAGTGCTATGGTTTCAAGAATCTACAATCACCTCATCCTTACAGAATTTCATTGGCCATTTCAAGGAGGTGTTTGGACGTCCGGTGGGAGATTCCTCGGTCAGTGATCAGCTGTTAAATCTACGACAGCGCAAAAGGACTGTCTCAGAATATTCCCTTCCCCTTTGAGTTTCGCACATTGGCTGCAGCAAGTGGATGGAATGAAAAGGCCCTAGTAACTGTATACCGACGAGGACTAAATCCCGCACTCCGACTCCAACTCCAACTCTCCATATATGATGACAATCTGGAATTGGAAAAATTCATTAAGCAAGCTCTACGTGTTCGCCTACCATCACAGTCCTGCTATCGAGAAACAAACCAAGTTAATAATTCTCCTCGCCCAAGCATGCCTGAAAAACCTCCTGAGCCACCGCCCGAAAAAAATGCAAGTTGATTCCCAACGACTATCTCCAGAAGAACGAAATTGTTGCAGAGAACTGAGGTTATGTCTGTACTGCGGGGGAGGGAACCATTTCATACGTACCTGTCCATCTCTTCCTCCATGGTTAGTGGTGAGTTTGGTCCTTCCTCAATCTTCTGTTTTGACCCCACTAACCATCTCTGTGAATTTGAAGTTTAGAGGCCTCGATGTCGAGTCTACCACCATTGTTGATTCCGGATAAGCTGGATATTTTGTTTCAGGGAAGTTCGTCAAGACCCACCGTCTCCAAAGGACACAAACTCCTACTCCCTACTCCATCTACGCAGTCGCAGGAGAAGTTATAAATAAAGGGTTTTTAACCTCTCAATCCAATCATTCTCAGTGTGGAACCTGAACACCAGGAATAATTCTCTCTGTTGATATTGAACAATAGCCGTGCAGAACTAATACTAGACCACCCATGGCTGATTCAACACCAGCCATTTATAGACTGGAAGACCGGAAAGATACTTAAATGGGGTTGTAACTGTCAAAACGCCCACGTAAGTTACCCTACGTAAAAAGTTGATAATCAGCCTGTCACCGCTATGATTTCCGCGAAGCAGAAAACGTGTACGGAATCTCAAAATCCAGTCATGAAAATGAAACATACATCTTAATATGGACAGACACGGAATTTGTCAAAGTTAGCATAGATTAATCAAATCAAATCTCTGTATGGACCAGTATCTGTAAATGTTAAGCCGCAAAAGTTGGTTGAAATATGAATCCTACATGTTCTGCGCGTCTCTGTGTGAATGAATGAATGGCAGAGATGTGCGGGTTTGTTTACTACATAGACTGAAGCGCGTGACGCTTGCAGTAATTTCAGCATAAATGCATAAACAACATCACCAGAACTGTTCTGAGTCACTTCACAAGCATTTTACCATTTCATTTGCGTAAAACCAGCATCAAAATAAAAGTAGCCCGTCAAAATAAAAGTAATTTTTTACATAAAGGCATTGTGCTAGTAATATTACTATTATTTAGTAGAATGTATGTGATCCTGCTACTACTCTACTACTTTAGAGAAATAAATCACACAATATTTCTTCCATGTTTAAATTTTAATAGAAAATCCCCTTTATTTATCAAAAATATTTTTTACTTTTAAGACAAATTTATCAAAAAAAAGAAAAACTTTTAAAATAATTGTAAATAAGTATAAAGAATGGCAATGGTTTTATTTTTAGTGATAAAAAGTGTTTTTTTCTTTTTTTAATTAGAATATTTTTGTGTTTTGCTTTTGTACTGAAATTGGTACAGAGAACCGTAGATCTTCACTGGTATCGGTACCGAATACTGAAATTTTGGTACTGTGACAACACTAGGAGAGAGCATTCCAAAGGGGTGAATTTACTCACTCTCCATCCCTGAGCAAGAGGCAATAAAGGAGGAAGCCCTAAGACAAGGGTGAATCCGACCATCCACTTCTCCAGCAGCAGCTAGTTTCTTCTTTGTTCCGAAAAAGGATGGAGGGCTGAGACCATGCATCGACTACAGAGCCTTGAATAAAATAATGGTAAAGTTCAGCTATCCTCCTCCACTAATCCCATCTTCCCTCGAACAGCTCAGGGATGCCCGTATCTTCACTAAACTGGATTTACGAAGCGCATACAACCTGATCAGAATCAGAGAAGGAGATAAGTGAAAAATGGCTTTCATCACCCCTGCTGGTCACTACGAATATCTAGTGATGCCATATGGCCAAGTAAACGCTCCATCAGTCTTCCAGAGTTTCATGGATGAAGTTCTACATGAGTACCTTAACCAGTTTGCTCTTGTATACATTGATGACATCCTCATTTATTCTCAGAATGAAAAAGATCACCAGTATCATGTGGCCACAGTACTCCAGCGTCTCAAGAGACTTCTCACTGTATGTAAAAGCTGAAAAGTGTGTCTTTCATCAGCAGTCCATTGAGTTCCTAGGCTACACAATTAACAGAGAGGGGGTAAAGATGGACAACAGGAAGACCAGAGCCATTACCTCATGGCCAACTCCCAAGACCATCAAGGAACTACAAAGTTTTTTTTTTAAAAACCTCAGATTTATTAAACAGTACAGTATGATTACTGCCCCACTTACCTCTCTCTTAAAGGGGAAACCCAAAGTACTCCATTGGACCCCCGAAGCTGAGCAAGCCTTCCAGACGCTGAAAGAGGCGTTTACCACAGCTCCCTTGTTGCAACACCCAAATCCTGAGAAAAGATTTATAGTTGAAGTGGACGCCTCTACAACCGGCGTCGGCACCATTCTCTCCCAGCATTCAGAAAACGCAACTAAAACAATGCCTTGTGCCTTCTTTTCTAAGAAGCTGTCCCCTGCAGAGAGGAACTATGACATCAGCAACCGAGAACTCCTAGCAGTAAAACTGGTGCTAGAAAGATGGAGACACTGGCTGGAGGGGGCCTGGCAACCATTTCTTGTGCTAACGATCACAAAAATCTGCAATACCCGAAAGAAGCCAAGAGACTTAACCCTCACCAGGCCATGTGGGCTCTTTTCTTTACTAGATTTCATTTTCAGATCGCCTATTGCCCTGGATCCAAGAACACCAGAGCCAATACCCTGTCACGTCTGTACGTCATGGAGGAGAATCCTAAGGACCCAAAGCCTATCTTACCCACCAAGTTGTTCGTAAATCCTATTCAATGGGACTTAGATGAAATGCTCAGAGAACAAGCTCAACAGCAACCCATGCCACCCGCTTGCCCACCAGGAAAGACATTTGTATCCGAGGATCATCGCAAGGCTCTGATCTCCCAGGTACATTCCTCAGTAGGAACAGGCCACCCAGGTGTAACTAAAACTCTTGCTTCTTTGCAGCGCAAATATTGGTGGCCAGGAATGCAGGAGGACGTGCAGGAGTTCATCCGAGGATGTGTGCTGTGTGCTATAACCAAGGTCCCACGACATCTACCCACAGGAAAGCTAGTACCCTTGCCTATTCCCCATCGCCCTTGGTCTCACATTGGGGTAGATTTCGTCACGGATCTCCATGTTTCTGATGACAAGACATGTATTTCAGTAGCCATTGACAGATTTTACAAGGCAAGCAAACTAATCCCTTTATGAGCTCTTCCCACAGCCTTTGAGACTGTTGAACAATTGTTCGAACACGTGTTTTGGAACTTTGGGATCCCAAAAGACATCGTGTCCGATCGAGGACCACAATTTATTTCCAGGGTGTGGAGGGCATTCTTCTTATTGCTAAATGTTACTGTCAGTCTCACTTCCAGTTATCATCTCCAGGCCAACGGACAAACGGAGTGCAAAATACAAGACATCAGTCGCTTCCTAAGAACTTTCTGCCATCAGATCCAGAACCTTTTGAACCATTAAGACAATCATGTAAAAAACCCAAAGTACATTGTACTTTTCCCCATTGAACGTCAAGTTAACCCTGTCACGTATCGTTTACCGTACCGTATGCGTATCGTATACCTGCTCAATATAGGATACACCCCACCTTTCACGTTTCCCTGTTAAAACCCCATCATGCTCCTATCTCTGTTCCCTCCACAGACCCAGTCCCTGACGCTGAACCCCCGTTACCACCCATTGACGCTGACCCTATCTACACAGTATGAGAGATACTGGACTCCCAACGTCGTGGTGGGCGACTGGAGTATCTGGTAGACTGGGAGGACTATGGACCAGAGGAGAGATGTTGGGTACCATGTCAAGATATCCTCGACCCCATGCTGCTCAAAGACTTTCAAAACCAGAATGCCGAAAAGCCCGCTCCACGGCCCAGACGTCAGAGATGGAGGGGGGTAGTGTCAGGGATCTGGCAAGCCCGGGCCCCACCAATCACCAACGCTCTCAATCATCTGACTATTAACCAGCCACACCTGCCACGTGTTACGGAACCAATCAAGAGCAGTATAAATACACTTACCCACTCCTCATTTCCCCATCTAGCCTCCAACAGGAACGTTCCTCGCAAAGTTGTCTCCTAGCGCCTCAAAGTCAGATGTAACGTATACTCACCTCAGTGTTACGCTAACCTGTGTTCTTGTTCTGCTGTTCCCAGGACTGTGGATCACCGTGTGATGCCATGTGATTCTATGGTCGCTGTATTCTCCCATGATCATTCCAAGTGGATACGAGTGATCAATCTATAACTGTGGCTGTGACATCTGATATCCAAATTCTTGCACCTGTATGATTCCCCGTTCCATGAGCAATACTGCCTGCACTGGATGAACGGAACTTTACTGTGCACTTGAACTCTTTATAATAAACACCATTCTGAATTCACCTTTACTTCTGTGTCCCAAGTCCTACCTGACACATTGCTGCCAGTGAGCTATTAATGGCAGTGGCTGTTTGTTTGGTGGTGTGGAGAGACAAGTGCGTGGTGTGGTGTAGTTCCACTTATCTATAGAGTGAAAATGGAGTCACACTATCTCCCACAAATGCACACAGGAGATCTACAGGCATGCATTTGTAAATAGAGTTGTGTGGATCTCTAGTATGTGTTTGTGGATTGCTGTGCATGTGCGTGGAACTCCTGCGTGCATTTGTGGATTGTTGTGGATATGTGTTGATCTCTTATGTGCATTTATAGATTGATGTGCACATGTGGATCTCTTGCATGCATTTGTGAGAGGTACTGAGACATCTGACTCACTGAACTGCAAGTTATTGTTACTTTCATTTAAGTCTTTCTCAAAGACCTAAGACATGCTCTGCCCCAAACTGAGCATGTATACTAACATAAGTAAACTAGTTGAAGGCAATATAAACTACTATAGACGTATAGACTTCCATAAACAAACAAAAGTAAATTCATTTGAATTCATGGTAATTCACCAATTCATGTTAATTTGTTACTTAATGGTAACTCTATTGTAGATTAATTTATTTTGTCATCTCTTATTTTCAGCCCTTTGATGATAATAACACAGAAGGTCACTACTCTTGCCTTTCAGGTACATGATGGTGAGAAATCATTCTACTTGTTTACAGATAACATTTTTTATATATTTGTTGTAAATTGTTCAGTCACTGAAGTATTATAAATTAATTAAATTTATCATTTGAGAAAACTTGACTTGTTTTCTGCATTTTTAAGGTATGTGTCGAAAGCAAGAAGAACTTAAAGATGATCAGAGACGTCTGGCTGTACAGTATGACATTTTAACTATTATTTCTCACCAGTAAACATAGTCTAGTCTGTCTATATAGTTTACTACGACTGCTGCCATTTATCACTATCAAATATTTGTACATTTTAGAACAGATTTAGCCCGTTAAAATATTGAAAGTATTAAGACGCATTAATTATTTTCCACATCAATCTGAACTCCATACACTATAATAACAAATTAAAAACCAGATTTGTAATACTTTTGAAAATTTATTAAAACTAAAAAAAATTCACATTCAGATCCTAATTTTATTAATCAATCAATCAATCAATCACCTTTATTTATTTAGTGCTTTAAACAAAATACATTGCGTCAAAGCACTGAACAACATTCATTTGGAAAACAGTGTCTCAATAATGCAAAATGATGTTAAAGGCAGTTCATCATTGAATTCAGTTATGTCATCTCTGTTCAGTTGAAATAGTGTCTGTTTTTATTTGCAATCAAGTAAACGATATCGCTGTAGATGAAGTGAACCCAACTAAGCAAGCCAGAGGCGACAGCGGCAAGGAACCGAAACTCCATCGGTGACAGAATGGAGAAAAAAACCTTGGGAGAAACCAGGCTCAGTTGGGGGGTCAGTTCTCCTCTGACCAGACGAAAACCAGTAGTTCAATTCCAGGCTGCAGCAAAGTCAGATTGTGCAGAAGAATCATCTGTTTCCTGTGGTCTTGTCCTGGTGCTCCTCTGAGACAAGGTCTTTACAGGGGATCTGTATCTGGGGCTCTAGTTGTCCTGGTCTCCGCTGTCTTTCAGGGCAGTAGAGGTCCTTTCTAGCTGCTGATCCACCATCTGGTCTGGATACGTACTGGATCCGGGTGACTGCAGTGACCCTCTGATCTGGACACAGACTGGATCTCGTGGCCACGGTGACCTCGGAACAAGAGAGAAACAGATAAATATTAGCGTAGATGCCATTCTTCTAATGATGTAGAAAGTACAGTGTTATGTGAAGTGTTTCCGGTTCCGGTTTACCTAATTAATGCAGCCTAAAAATCCTTTAACGGATTTGGATATTAAAAGCATATTAGTATGTTATGTGTATGCCAGGTTAAAGAGATGGGTCTTTAATCTAGATTTAAACTGCAAGAGTGTGTCTGCCTCCCGAACAATGTTAGGTAGGTTATTCCAGAGTTTAGGCGCCAAATAGGAAAAGGATCTGCCGCCCGCAGTTGATTTTGATATTCTAGGTATTATCAAATTGCCTGAGTTTTGAGAACGTAGCGGACGTAGAGGAGTATAATGTAAAAGGAGCTCATTCAAATACTGAGGTGCTAAACCATTCAGGGCCTTATAAGTAATAAGCAATATTTTAAAATCTATACGATGTTTGATAGGGAGCCAGTGCAGTGTGGACAGGACCGGGCTAATATGGTCATACTTCCTGGTTCTAGAAAGAACTCTTGCTGCTGCATTTTGGACTAGCTGTAGTTTGTTTACCAAGCGTGCAGAACAACCACCCAATAAAGCATTACAATAGTCTAACCTTGAAGTCATAAATGCATGGATTAACATTTCTGCATTTGACATTGAGAGCATAGGCCGTAATTTAGATATATTTTTGAGATGGAAAAATGCAGTTTTACAAATGCTAGAAACGTGGCTTTCTAAGGAAAGATTGCGATCAAGTAGCACACCTAGGTTCCTAACTGATGACGAAGAATTGACAGAGCAACCATCAAGTCTTAGACAGTGTTCTAGGTTATTACAAGCAGAGTTTTTAGGCCCTATGATTAACACCTCTGTTTTTTCTGAATTTAGCAGTAAGAAATTACTCGTCATCCAATTTTTTATATCGACTATGCATTCCATTAGTTTTTCAAATTGGTGTGTTTCACCAGGCTGCGAGGAAATATAGAGCTGCGTATCATCAGCATAACAGTGAAAGCTAACACCATGTTTCCTGATGATATCTCCCAAGGGTAACATATAAAGCGTGAAGAGTAGCGGCCCTAGTACTGAGCCTTGAGGTACTCCATACTGCACTTGTGATCGATATGATACATCTTCATTCACTGCTACGAACTGATGGCGGTCATATAAGTACGATTTAAACCATGCTAATGCACTTCCACTGATGCCAACAAAGTGTTCAAGTCTATGCAAAAGAATGTTGTGGTCAATTGTGTCAAACGCAGCACTAAGATCCAATAAAACTAATAGAGAGATACACCCACGATCAGATGATAAGAGCAGATCATTTGTAACTCTAAGGAGAGCAGTCTCAGTACTATGATACGGTCTAAATCCTGACTGGAAATCCTCACATATACCATTATTCTCTAAGAAGGAATATAATTGTGAGGATACCACCTTTTCTAGTATCTTGGACAGAAAAGGGAGATTCGAGATTGGTCTATAATTAACAAGTTCTCTGGGGTCAAGTTGTGGCTTTTTTATGAGAGGCTTAATAACAGCCAGTTTGAAGGTTTTGGCTGAATGGTTGCAATTTTATCTCTAATAGTATCGACTTTAGAAGTAAAGTAGTTCATAAAGTCATTACTGTTGTGGTGTTGGGAAATGTCAACACTTGTTGAGGCTTTATTTTTCGTTAATTTAGCCACTGTATTGAATAAATACCTGGGGTTATGTTTGTTTTCTTCTAAAAGAGAAGAAAAGTAATCAGATCTAGCCGTTTTTAATGCTTTTCTATAGGATATGCTACTTTCCCGCCAAGCAATACGAAATACCTCTAGTTTTGTTTTCCTCCAGCTGCGCTCCATTTTTCGGCCTGCTCTCTTTAGGGTGCGAGTATGCTCATTATACCATGGTGTCAAACTGTTTTCCTTAACCTTCCTTAAGCGTAAAGGAGCAACTGTATTTAAAGTGCTAGAAAAGAGAGAGTCCATAGTTTCTGTTACATCATCAAGTTGTTCTGAGGTTTTGGATATGCTGAGGAATTCGGATACATCAGGAAGATAACTTAAAAAGCAGTCTTTTGTGGTAGAAGTGATGGTTCTTCGATACTTGTAACAAGAAGTAGAATTTACAATTTTGGCTATATGAAGTTTACACAGAACTAAATAATGATCTGAGATATCATCACTTGGCTGAATAATTTCAACACTATCAACATCAATTCCATGTGACAGTATTAAATCTAGAGTATGATTTCGACAATGAGTAGGTCCTGAAACATGTTGTCTAACACCAATAGAGTTCAGAATGTCTATAAATGCTGATCCCAATGCATCTTTTTCGTTATCGACATGGATATTAAAATCACCAACTATTAAGACTTTATCTGCAGCCAGAACTAACTCGGATGTAAAATCACCAAACTCTTTAATAAAGTCTGTATGGTGCCCTGGTGGCCTGTATACAGTAGCCAGTACAAACATAACAGGGGATTTATCATTAACATTGGTTTCTCTGGATAATGTTATATGAAGCACCATTACTTCAAACGAGTTATACTTGAAGCCTGCCCTCTGAGAAATCCTGAAAACGTTGTTATAAATTGAAGCAACTCCTCCCCCTTTGCCTTTTAGACGCGGCTCGTGTTTATAACAATAATTTTGGGGGGTGGACTCATTTAAAATAATGTAATCATCAGGTTTTAGCCAAGTTTCTGTCAAACAGAGCACATCTATATTATGATCAGTTATCATATTATTTACAAAAAGTGTTTTCGTAGAAATGGATCTGATATTCAATAAGCCAATCTTTATCATTTGTTTATCCATATTGCAATTGTTTTTTATTTGTTGAACCTCAATTAAATTGTTAACCTTAACTTGGTTTGGACGTTTTTTGTATTTTCTAGTTCGGGGAACAGACACAGTCTCTATAGTGTGATATCTAGGTGAAAGAGTCTCTATGTGCTGAGAATTAACTGACCTCTGTGACGGGAGGCAGCTAGCAGACGGTCGGTTTAGCCAGTCTGTCTGCTTCCTGACCTGGGCCCCAGTTAGTCAAGTATAAACACTAAGACTATGTGCCATATTTCTAGACAGAAGAGCAGCACCACCCCAGGAGGGATGAAGACCATCTCTTTTAAACAGGTCAGGTCTGCCCCAAAAGCTCGTCCAATTGTCTATGAAACCTATGTTATTCTGTGGGCACCACTTAGACATCCAGCCATTGAGTGATGTCAATCTGCTATGCATCTCGCCACCACGGTAAGCAGGCAGGGGACCAGAGCATATTACAGTGTCTGACATCGTGCTTGCAAGTTCACACACCTCTTTAAAGTTATTTTTAGTGATCTCCGACTGGCGAAGTCGAACATCATTAGTGCCGGCATGAATAACAATCTTACTGTATTTACGCTTAGCATTAGCCAGCACTTTTAAATTTGCCAAGATGTCAGGCGCTCTGGCTCCCTGTAAACATTTGACTATGGTGGCTGGTGTCTCTATATTCACGTTCCGTACAATAGAATCACCAATAACTAGAGCACTTTCATCAGGTTTCTCAGTGGGTGCATCACTGAGTGGGGAGAACCTGTTTAATGTTTTGATCGGAACAGAAGAGCGGTGTTTTGACCCACGACTATGCTGCCTCACCGTCACCCAGTTGCCCTGCTGCAGGGGCTCTGCTGGAACCGGACAATGTACAGGAGTCCCTGAGCTAGACACATCCAAAGCCATATCTAGAGCCCTAACATTCTTACTGTCCTCAATTAAAGTTTGGATGCGTGTCTCTAATTCTGAAATCTTCTCTGTCAGCCTAACTATTTCCCTGCATTTATCACATGTGAATCCCTCATCAGCGACAGAGATAGATAAACTGTACATGTGGCAAGAGGTGCAAATAACAGTTGTAGGAGAAGCCATTACTCACCGTGCTTGATGAAATATTCTTACTGCGGTTGTTTGATGAACTTGTGGAAAACTGCAGAGTGAGAGAGGAGAGGAGAAAAGAAAACGCTAATGACAAGCTAACGAGTGCTAACGCTTTGCAGGTGTACTGCAGTCACGGAAGAGTGAAGGTCAAAGTTAATCTGATAAGATTGATCGGTAATATCAGAAATATGGTGTGAATTAAGTTATATTTTACAATTTAAAAAAACAAACAAACAGACAGTGATAGTAAGAAAGATTATAGAGAAAAAAATATAAAATAAAAACAGCTACACGGAGCTATGATTAGCTATAGAAGGCCAACAGGAAGTAGAGAAAACACTGTCCAACCTATTACTTAGTTGAAGCACATTTGGTGGCCATTACATGTTATTATGCATATTAAAAAAAATTTAACCCTTGATGTAACCCTTGACCTTCAGTTACCTGATGTTTGAACTTCATTTTTTAGCCTAAAACTGAACTATAAATTAAACTATATGTTACTATAATCTATACATTTTAAGGACTAAAACTGTCATCCAATCAGAGCACAGTTTATTGAATGACATTAGTCAGTGCCTCGTAGTCAGCAAAAGAAGAACTGTGAATGCTCCTATGCAGAATTAATCTCTCCTTTTCATTCATTAGTGGAATTATGTGGATTATGACACTTATAGAGTTACTCAGGTCACAAGGCAGCCAATGGCAGGAAAGATAGCTTCTATTATCTCCCCACCTCATTGTCCTTGCTGCAGTCAGCTGCATGTAGAACCAGAGAACTTTCCAGAGATCCAGCCTAATATTGCAAGACAAGAGATAATTTATAATGGTCCACTGCCAACCATTCCAGAATTCACTTGCATAGACCTTGTTGTAATTGCCCATCTCAAACTTGCCTTGAATAACCTACTAACTGATGAAGCTACAGAGCTATTAAAGTACCAAGTTTTGTTAGGTCACCTAAAGTTAATAGATGCTCGTCTCATCGCTGATTCTTTTTTTTTATTCATCCACTCCTTATTTCTTAAAGTGCCCGCATTTACCATGTTTACTATGGTTATGTAATGCCTAACATGCATAGTCTTTTACATCGCTTATAAATATTTTAACCTTGTATGGTGATTACAATCCACTTTGGATCAAATTATTTTGAACTCTTGCTACTGTAGACCAAAAATGTATTATTATAATATTATTTATATGTATTTGTGAAGTTTTAGTTCATGATGAAGTTATATACTGCATGAGTTAAAGTCTGCATGAACATGTAGGATCATGTGACAGACACAGGGAGAAGAGCTAATTTTGACCATACCAGAATGTGTACATGCAGGAGTGTGTACATGTAATGTTCCACTGATGCCTAGGGTGGTTTCTTCTTTCCACCAATGTATGTATGTATAAATATATCAACTGATGTAAGCATGAAGTATACATTCTATTTTAAACAAACCAACATGTTTCCTTACCTTGTAAGGAATTTGGTCAGTGGTATATAAGCTATGGTCACTGTTAAAGCCTCAGAGAAACGGAGAAACGAACATACAGCTGGCAAAGATAACAAGTTTCTCTCCTATGCCTGATACATACGACAATAAAGATTTTTCACAAGGCAACTGTTATGCGGCCCTGTGATTAAATTGTAAAGGGGACAAGGACTGATTTTAGATCAACACTGTTGACTGAAAGTGAGTTTTGAGCTTAACTTATTTTAAAAAGTTTTTAATGCTGGTGTTATAGCTGTTAGCTTTATGAAATGATCCACAGCGTTGACGCTCTCCAGATGTGGAGAAACTCTGCCTTTGTTCATAACCACTCCTCTAGCCCCAGCTGGCCTGCTTTAGCCCAAGGTTTTCGTCGGGCCAAAAAATCCGGGCCGTTGGACCCGAGGAAGCACAGACGAGGCGCGATCAAGCACCGGAAGTTACAGTGGAAACACGACTAGCCCTGGCACACACTAACATGCCAGCTTTTGGCCCAAAAGTGGAGACGTGGCTCTTGAGAACTATAAGGCAAGACATCAAGTTTTGCGGTGCTGCACTGTCCTTTCAGATTTCAACTCCATCCCAGCCAGACAGGAGCTACAAAATAAAGGGACCCTTCACTGCAGATCTACTGAGCTTAGCTGAACATACCTACACTGTTGCAGAGCTTCAGCAATGTTACTGACATTTGAGAGGGTTACAATTGCAACTTATTCACAAAGCTAGTCCCCTGTTACTGATTGGAGCAGATCATCCTCACCTTATCACTCTGATTGAATCTGTCCGTCTTGGTCCACTTGGAGGTCCAGCAGCTGTCAGGGCAAGAATGGGTTGGTCTTTACAAGGCCCAGCAAGAGTCTTTGGAGACAACGTTAAATACCAACAGTGTCTGCACATTGTTGTTAATCTCTCTATGACTGAGTTGTTCCAGTAGGTTGAGAGACGTGATTCTCAACAGATCATAGAAATATGTCACTTGGTCTTAGCAGGACCAAGAAGCCCTTGACTTTCTTCAGTCAAAGACTGTCTTGGTAATGACTGATGGCGTGAGTCTTTATGCCACCCCTCTCCTGCGTAAGAAATATATGCCCATTCTTCAAGCTCCCATGTAGGCAGTGCTGAGTGCTTCCTAACCTTAGACACATAAAAATGGCCACCTACCAACAGGAGATTAAGAAACCATAGACCTCGGGCTATCTTGTCAAACTCCCACCTGAAACCATAGTGGTACATCCCTCACCACATTGTAGAGCACAATGGAAAGAACCAAGTGGTAACTGTTCATTTCACTTCTAAGGCAATAACCTAAATGACTATTTGCACCCAGGACCAATCTTAGGCCCATCCTTGTTAGGTGTATTCCTATGTTTTCGTAAACACCCAGTGGCAATAAGTGGCGACATTAAAGGGATGTTCCATCAGGTTCATCTCCTCCAAGACGAAACAAGTACTCCTCGCTGCAGACTGTAGCACGGTGACGTCACGTATGTACGTGACATATGTGTTTACCGCGCATGCGCAGTAACGTATACGTGTATTTACCGTAAATACGATTGTGCACCATACTGACTGTCATTAATGCACATATCCAAGTCCATTCACTTCCGGATGTTTGTAAGGTATGGTGGATATGAGATATTACTTTTGTTTTCTTAAAATTTCTTAAAATTTTGTGTTTAAATTGCTTTTAATTGTAAGAATGTTTAGTCATAATCATAGAGAGTGTCATTGCAAATGTGTGCGATTTAAAACATTTATGACATGTTTTATGATATAGTATTCGAATGCTAGTCTTTCAAAATCTTATTTCACCTGAAATGAACCATTAAAGATGTCTTAAAATAGAGCAGAAAGACTTTATTAATGTAAGTAATGCCATTGATAGTTGCATGCATTGCAAATATATATATATATATATATATATATATATATTTGTAATCTTTTTCATTAACATTATCAAAAATTAATAGATAATGTAACACATGTATTGTTCATTGTTAGTTCATGTTAAATAATACATAATACATTAGTGTTTACTAATGACACCTTATTGTAAAGTGTTACCTCTTAAATTGACCTTCATATGTCTTAATATGACTATGGGGACATTGCCAGTGAGAAGAAATTCAGAGAAGAGACCCACTTCATGTGGCTAGAGTACTGTAATTACTGTTTTTCTTTCTCTGACAGACTGTATATTCCTCACTTGTAATATTTTCAAATTGAAAAAAACTTCAAACTTTCAGGCCATGTTTTCTCAAGCCAAGCCAACCTACATTTTGACTTGACAAAATGTATTCATTTAGTTGATGTTAATGCTGGTTATAAATTAAATCTCTTAGGTAGTTTACAGACAAAGCAAATAACACTTTTTCTAACATGCTATAATATATTTAAAAATTCATTTAATATATTTTCCTTGTATGGCTCTTCAGCCTTTCTTCAAAATGATTTAATATTGCTTTAGTATTGTTTGTTCTTATGTAAATTAGGTGTCATGAACTGGAGTGCATTGTCTGAACAATACAACCTGAGTTCCGTGCATCATGTTCTCTGACCCAATGTGTACGGTGCAGTGAGATATTTAAAGACTGTCCACCTGGCTGTGTGAGGAATCGCAGGAGATTCCTGTATGGGTTTTATTCATTCAAAGTATTTGAGGGCTACTGCTTGGCTTATTGTTTTATCAGTGATGGAGGTGATTTTTTCTTGTGTCATGTCTATAGTCTTAATCTATATTTGTATATACAATTATATTTTCTGTTTTGTTCTTTGTAATAAATAAAAAAAGATCACTGTCATCGTTTTTTTTGGAGGCACCATGCATAAAATGGGATGCAGACACTGAAAATATACTGTATGTAGTCAACTGAACTTAAAACTACTTTATTGGCTTAAATGTTTTACATGCAGAATTGCCAAAGCAAAAGAAAAATGTCCAAATTTATAGTTAATAAATAGATAAACAAGAGCCATAGCAAAAGAAAGATTAAAATAAGAAGGACAGTGGCTATTTACACCAAGTGCAAATGGCTATAGATTCTATTTATACTATGTTAAAGTAGCAGGATTTTCTGCTATTTATATTACTTATTGCAAATAGTGGCAATTATCTGCACCTCAGTATTGTAGTACATTATAAAACAGTATGCAATAATTACTGAGTGTAAATTATAATTTTAATTCAAATTATTAAATGGATGCCACCGTATTAGGACGATAAAGTTCTCCCTCACAACTTTTTGATTATTTCCCTTCGTTTTTATTTAAAATAAATGCTTTTCTGATGTAATTTGAAATTTGAAAAGGGAGAAAAAACTGTCAAAAGGCAGATTCAGACCCAGATCTATTGCATCAAACTGTGAACAACACACGTTTTACAATCTGCACTATTAGAGCCGACTTTCCTCCTGCCTGTTGGTGTCGCTGTTGGACAGTGTTTTCTCTACTTCCTGTTGGCCTTCTGTAGCTAATCGTAGCTCCGTGTAGCTGTTTTTATTTTATTTTTATTTTCTCTATAATCTTTCTTACTATCACTCTCTGTTTGTTTGTTTGTTTTTTTAAGTTGTAAAATATAACTTAATTCACACCATATTTTGATATTATCGATCAATCTCATCAGATTAACCTTGATCGTTCACTTTTCCGTGAGTGCAGTACACCTGCAAAGCGTTAGCACTTGTTAGCTTGTCATTAGTGTTTTATTTTCTCCTCTCCTCTCCTCTCTCACGCTGCAGTTTTTCACAAGTTCATCAAACAACCGCAGTAAGAATATTTCATCATGCACGGTGAGTAATGGCTTCGCCTGCTATCGTTATTTGCACCTCTTGCCACATGTACAGTTTGTCTATCTCTGTCGCTGATGAGGGATTCACATGTGATAAATGCAGGGAAATAGTTAGGCTGACAGAGAAGATTCAGAATTAGAGACACGCATCCAAACTTTAATTGAGGACAGTAAGAATGTTAGGGCTCTAGATACGGCTTTGGATGCGTCTAGCTCAGGGATTCCGGTACATTGTCCGGTTCCGGCAACAGAGCCCCTGCAGCAGGGCAACTGGGTGACGGTGAGGCAGCGTAGTCGTGGGTCAAAACACCGCTCTTCTGTTCCGATCAAAACATTAAACAGGTTCTCCCCACTCAGTGATGCACCCACTGAGAAACCTGATGAAAGTGCTCTAGTTATTGGTGATTCTATTGTACGGAACGTGAATATAGAGACACCAGCCACCATAGTCAAATGTTTACCGGGAGCCAGAGCGCCTGACAACTTGGCAAATTTAAAAGTGCTGGCTAATGCTAAACGTAAATACAGTAAGATTGTTATTCTTGCCAGCGCTAATGATGTTCGACTTCGCCAGTCGGAGATCACTAAAAATAACTTTAAAGAGGTGTGTGAACTTGCAAGCACGATGTCAGACACTGTAATATGCTCTGGTCCCCTCCCTGCTTACCGTGGTGACGAGATGCATAGCAGATTGTCATCACTCAATGGCTGGATGTCTAAGTGGTGCCCACAGAATAACATAGGTTTCACAGACAATTGGACGAGCTTTTGGGGCAGACCTGACCTGTTTAAAAGAGATGGTCTTCATCCCTCCTGGGGTGGCGCCACTCTTCTCTCTAGAAATATGGCAAATAGTCTAAGTGTTTATACTTGACTAACTGGGGCCCAGGTCAGGAAGCAGACAGACTGGCTAAACCGACCGTCTGCTAGCTGCCTCCCGTCACAGAGGTCAGTTAATTCTCAGCACATAGAGACTCTTTCACCTAGATATCACACTATAGAGACTGTGTCTGTTCCCCGAACTAGAAAATACAAAAAACGTCCAAACCAAGTTAAGGTTAATAATTTAATTGAGGTTCAACAAATAAAAAAACAAATGCAATATGGATAAACAAATGATAAAGCTTGGCTTATTGAATATCAGATCCATTTCTACGAAAACACTTTTTGTAAATAATATGATAACTGATCATAATATAGATGTGCTCTGTTTGACAGAAACTTGGCTAAAACCTGATGATTACATTATTTTAAATGAGTCCACTCCCCAAGATTACTGTTATAAACATGAGCCGCATCTAAAAGGCAAAGTGGAGGAGTTGCTTCAATTTATAACAACGTTTTCAGGATTTCTCAGAGGGCAGGCTTCAAGTATAACTCGTTTGAAGTAATGGTGCTTCATATAACATTATCCATAGAAACCAATGTTAATGATAAATCCCCTGTTATGTTTGTACTGGCTACTGTATACAGGCCACCAGGGCACCATACAGACTTTATTAAAGAGTTTGGTGATTTTACATTCGAGTTCTGAGTTCTGGCTGCAGATAAAGTTTTAATAGTTGGTGATTTTAATATCCATGTCGATAATGAAAAAGATGCATCGGGATCAGCATTTATAGACATTCTGAACTCTACTGGTGTTAGACAACATGTTTCAGGACCTACTCATTGTCGAAATCATACTCTAGATTTAATACTGTCACATGGAATTGATGTTGATAGTGTTGAAATTTTTTAGCCAAGTGATGATATCTCAGATCATTATTTAGTTTTGTGCAAATTTCATATAGACAAAATTGTAAATTCTACTTCTTGTTACAAGTATCGAAGAACCATCAATTCTACCACAAAAGACTGCTTTTTAAGTTATCTTCCTGATGTATCCAAATTCCTTGGCATATCCAAAACCTCAGAAAAACTTGATGATGTAACAGAAACTATGGACTCTCTCTTTTCTAGCACTTTAAATAAAGTTGCTCCTTTACGCTTAAGGAAGGTTAAGGAAAACAGTTTGACACCATGGTATAATGAGCATACTCGCACCCTAAAGAGAGCAGGCCGAAAAATGGAGCGCAGCTGGAGGAAAACAAAACTAGAGGTATTTCGTATTGCTTGGTGGGAAAGTAGCATATCCTACAGAAAAGCATTAAAAACTGCTAGATATGATTACTTTTCTTCTCTTTTAGAAGAAAACAAACATAACCCCAGGTATTTATTCAATACAGTGGCTAAATTAACGAAAAATAAAGCCTCAACAAGTGGCATTTCCCAACACCACAACAATAATGACTTTGTGAACTACTTTACTTCTAAAATCGATACTATTAGAGATAAAATTGCAAACATTCAGCCGTCAGCTACAGTATCACATCAGACAGTGCACTATAGACCCCCTGAGGAACAGTTCCACTCATTCTCTACTATAGGAGAGGAAGAATTGTATAAACTTGTTAAATCATCTAAACAACAACATGTATGTTAGACCCTATACCATCTAAGCTCCTAAAAGAGGTCTTTCCAGAAATCATAGGTCCTTTTCTGACTATTATTAATTCCTCATTGTCATTAGGATATGTCCCCAAAACCTTCAAACTGGCTGTTATTAAGCCTCTCATAAAAAAAACACAACTTGACCCCAAAGAACTTGTTAATTATAGACCAATCTCGAATCTCCCTTTTCTGTGCAAGATACTAGAAAAGGTGGTATCCTCACAATTATATTCCTTCTTAGAGAAAAATGGTATATGTGAGGATTTCCAGTCAGGATTTAGACCGTATCATAGTACTGAGACTGCTCTCCTTAGAGTTACAAATGATCTGCTCTTATCATCTGATCGTGGGTGTATCTCTCTATTAGTTTTATTGGATCTTAGTGCTGCGTTTGACACAATTGACCACAGCATTCTTTTGCATAGACTTGAACACTTTGTTGGCATCAGTGGAAGTGCATTAGCATGGTTTAAATCGTACTTACAGTATTGTTCAAAATAATAGAAGTACAATATGACTAACCAGAATAATCAAGGTTTTTCGTATATTTTTTTATTGCTACGTGGCAAACAAGTTACCAGTAGGTTCAGTAGATTCTCAGAAAACAAATGAGACCCAGCATTCATGATATGCACGCTCTTAAGGCTGTGCAATTGGGCAATTAGTTGAATTAGTTGAAAGGGGTGTGTTCAAAAAAATAGCAGTGTGGCATTCAATCACTGAGGTCATCAATTTTGTGAAGAAACAGGTGTGAATCAGGTGGCCCCTATTTAAGGATGAAGCCAACACTTGTTGAACATGCATTTGAAAGCTGAGGAAAATGGGTCGTTCAAGACATTGTTCAGAAGAACAGCGTACTTTGATTAAAAAGTTGATTAGAGAGGGGAAAACCTATAAAGAGGTGCAAAAAATGATAGGCTGTTCAGCTAAAATGATCTCCAATGCCTTAAAATGGAGAGCAAAACCAGAGAGACGTGGAAGAAAACGGAAGACAACCATCAAAATGGATAGAAGAATAACCAGAATGGCAAAGGCTCAGCCAATGATCACCTCCAGGATGATCAAAGACAGTCTGGAGTTACCTGTAAGTACTGTGACAGTTAGAAGACGTCTGTGTGAAGCTAATCTATTTTCAAGAATCCCCCGCAAAGTCCCTCTGTTAAAAAAAAGGCATGTGCAGAAGAGGTTACAATTTGCCAAAGAACACATCAACTGGCCTAAAGAGAAATGGAGGAACATTTTTGTGGACTGATGAGAGTAAAATTGTTCTTTTTGGGTCCAAGGGCCACAGGCAGTTTGTGAGACGACCCCCAAACTCTGAATTCAAGCCACAGTACACAGTGAAGCATGGAGGTGCAAGCATCATGATATGGGCATGTTTCTCCTACTATGGTGTTGGGCCTATTTATCACATACCAGGGATCATGGATCAGTTTGCATATGTTAAAATACTTGAAGAGGTCATGTTGCCCTATGCTGAAGAGGACATGCCCTTGAAATGGTTGTTTCAACAAGACAATGACCCAAAACACACTAGTAAACGGGCAAAGTCTTGGTTCCAAACCAACAAAATTAATGTTATGGAGTGGCCAGCCCAATCTCCAGACCTTAATCCAATTGAGAACTTGTGGGGTGATATCAAAAATGCTGTTTCTGAAGCAAAACCAAGAAATGTGAATGAATTGTGGAATGTTGTTAAAGAATCATGGAGTGGAATAACAGCTGAGAGGTGCCACAAGTTGGTTGACTCCATGCCACCCAGATGTCAAGCAGTTTTAAAAAACTGTGGTCATACAACTAAATATTAGTTTAGTGATTCACAGGATTGCTAAATCCCAGAAAAAAAAAATGTTTGTACAAAATAGTTTTGAGTTTGTACAGTCAAAGGTAGACAATGCTATTTTTTTGAACACACCCCTTTCAACTAATTGCCCAATTGCACAGCCTTAAGAGCGTGCATATCATGAATGCTGGGTCTTGTTTGTTTTCTGACAATCTACTGAACCTACTGGTAACTTGTTTGCCACGTAGCAATAAAAAATATACTAAAAACCTTGATTATTCTGGTTAGTCACATTGTACTGCTATTATTTTGAACAAAACTGTATATGACCGCCATCAGTTCGTAGCAGTGAATGAAGATGTATCATATCGATTACAACTGCAGTATGGAGTACCTAAAGGCTCAGTACTAGGGCCGCTACTCTTCACGCTTTATATGTTACCCTTGGGAGATATCATCAGGAAACATGGTGTTAGCTTTCACTGTTATGCTGATGATACTCAGCTCTATATTTCCTCGCAGCCCGGTGAAACACACCAATTTGAAAAACTAATAGAATGCATAGTCGATATAAAAAATTGGATGACGATTAATTTCTTACTGCTAAATTCAGAAAAAACAGAGGTGTTAATTATAGTGCCTAAAAACTCTGCTTGTAATAACCTAGAACACTGTCTAAGACTTGATGGTTGCTCTGTCAATTCTTCGTCATCAGTTAGGAACCTAGGTGTGCTACTTGATCGCAATCTTTCCTTAGAAAGCCACGTTTCTAGCATTTGTAAAACTGCATTTTTCCATCTCAAAAATATATCTAAATTACGGCCTATGCTCTCAATGTCAAATGCAGAAATGTTAATCCATGCATTTATGACTTCAAGGTTAGACTATTGTAATGCTTTATTGGGTGGTTGTTCTGCACGCTTAGTAAACAAATCACAGCTAGTCCAAAATGCAGCAGCAAGAGTTCTTACTAGAACCAGGAAGTATGACCATATTAGCCCGGTCCTGTCCACACTGCACTGGCTCCCTATCAAACATTGTATAGATTTTAAAATATTGCTTATTACTTATAAAGCCCTGAATGGTTTGGCACCTCAGTATTTGAATGAGCTCCTTTTACATTATACTCCTCTACGTCCGCTACGTTCTCAAAACTCAGGCAATTTGATAATACCTAGAATATCAAAATCAACTGCGGGTGGCAGATCCTTTTCCTATTTGGCGCCTAAACTCTGGAATAACCTACCTAACATTGTTCGGGAGGCAGACACACTCTTGCAGTTTAAATCTAGATTAAAGACCCATCTCTTTAACCTGGCATACACATAACATACTAATATGCTTTTAATATCCAAATCCGTTAAAGGATTTTTAGGCTGCATTAATTAGGTAAACCGGAACCGGAAACACTTCACATAACACCCTATGTACTTGTTACATCATTAGAAGAATGGCATCTATGCTAATATGTGTCTGTTTCTCTCTTGTTCTGAGGTCACCGTGGCCACCAGATCCAGTCTGTATCCAGATCAGAGGGTCACTGCAGACACCCGGATCCAGTACGTATCCAGACCAGATGGTGGATCAGCACCTAGAAATGAATGTTGTTCAGTGCTTTGACGCAATGTATTTTGTTTAAAGCACTATATAAATAAAGGTGATTGATTGATTGATTGACTGTACTTTATCTGTTGTAATTTTGACTAGCTCAATAAGAAATATAAGGTGCCATTAAAGTGCAATATTACAATATACACATTGAAGTGAAGTGCAACAGAATGTTAATATTGTAAGATACTACACAGATATTATAAACTTTAATTCCGTGTAATTTTACCTCAGATGAAACATGGTTGTTTTTTCCGTCCTTTTTTACACCTTAATGTTCTTCAATACATTAATATTTTATTAGAGTTTACTGTAAAATATGCACATCGTTTTAATGCGCGCACGACGCGAAAACAACTAACGTCATCACGCAATGCAAATTACAAGCGCATGCGCGGTAAACACATACGTACATACGTGACGTCACTGCGCTACAATCTGCAGCGAGGGGTGTCTCAGTCGAAAGGCATCTTTATATTGAGAGACTTTGACAGATTTAAACCACCAGTCATTTATGAATGGCAAGTGCTACCGCTTGCCACATGTACAGTTTAGCTCTCTCTGTTGGCAACGACGGATTCCCATGTGATAAATGCAGGGAAATAGTCTGACAGAGAAGATCACAGAATTAGAGACACGCATCAAAACTTTAATTGAGGGCAGTAAGAATATGAAAGGATTGTAGATACGTCTTTGGATGCGTCTAGTTTAGGGAATCCTGTACATTGTTCGGTTCCGGTTACAGTGCATCTGCAGCAGGGCAACTGGGTGACTGTGAGGTGGCATAGTTGCAGCTCAAAACACCGCTTTTCCATTACGATGAAAACATTAAACAGGTTCTCTCCACACAGTGATGCACCCACTGAGAAACCTGATGAAAGTGCTCTAGTTACTGGCGATTCTATTGTACGGAACATTAAAAATACAGACACCAGCCACCATAGTCCACTGTTTACCGGGAGCCAGAGCACCTGACATCTTGGTAAATTTAAAAGTGCTTGCTAATGCTAAACATAAGTATTCAGTAAGATTGTTATTCATGCCGGCACTAATGATGTTCAACTTTACCAGTCGGAGATCACTAAAGGTAACATTAACTGTAATATGCTCTAGTATTCTCCCTGCTTACAGTGGTGATCAGATAAATAGCAGATTGTCATCACTCAATGACTGAATGTCTAAGTGGTGCCCGCAGAATAACAGTTTTTGTGGCAGACCTGACCTGTTCAAAAGAGATGGTCTTCATCCCTCCTGGGGTGGTGCCGCTCTTCTCTCTAGAAATATGGAACATAGTCTTAGACTTTGCACTTGACTAACTGGGGCCCAGGTCAGGAAGCAGAAAGACTGGCTAAACCGACCGTCTGCCTCACGCCACAGAAATCAGTCAATTCTCAACACATAGAGACTCTTTCATCTAGATATCAAGATAAAAAAACAGATGTAATACGAATAAACAAATAATAAAGCTTGGATTATTAAATATCAGGTCCCTTTCTACGAAAGCACTTTTTTGTAAATTGATGATTACTGAACATAACCTAGATGTGTTTGAAAGAAACCTGGCTAAAACAAGATGATTACATTATTTTGCATGAGTCTTCCCCCCATATTAATTTTTTAAACATGAGCCGCATCCAAAAGGTAAAGGGGGAGGTATTCCTAGAATTTATACAAATATTTTCAGTATTTCTCAGAGGGTGGGCTTCAGGCATAACAGGCCACCAGGGCAACATTCTCTTGAATAGACTAGAAAACTTTGTTGTCATTAATGGAAGTGCATTAGCATGGTTCAAAGCATACTTATATGATCGCCATCAATTCATTGCAGTGAATAGAGAGGTATCATATCGATCACTAGTGCAGTGTGGAGTACCTCAAGGCTCAGTACTAGGGCCGTTACTTTTCACACATGTTAGCCTTGAGAGATATCATCAGGAAGCACATTGTTAGCTTTCACTGTTATGCTGATGATACTCAGATCTATATTTCTTCGCAGCCCGGAGAAACATACCAATTAGAAAAATGTATTGAATGCATAGTCAATATAAAAACTTGGATGAGGAGTAATTTCATACTGCTAAGAGGTGTTAATTATAGGACCTAAACACTACTCATATAATAACCTAGAACGCTGTCTTAGACTTGATGGCTGCTCTGTCAATAGTTAAGAACCTAGGTGTGCTATTTGGTAGAAAAAAGTCACATTTCTAGCATTTGTAAAACTGCATTTTCCCATCTGAAAAAAAAAATGTATCTAAATTACGATTTATGCTCTGAATGTCAAATGCAGAAACAATAATTAATGCGTTCATGACCTCAAGATTCAATTATTGTAATGTTTTATTGGGTGGTTGTTCTGCACGCTTATTAAAAATAGAAAAACTCCAGCTATTCCATAATGCAGCAGCTAGACTTCTTACTAGAACCAGGAAGTATGACTATATTAGCCCAGTTCTGTCAACATTGCACTGGCTCCCTATCAAACATCATAGAGATTTTAAAATCTTGCTTACTAATAAAGCCCTGAATGGTTTAGCATCTGGGCTGGATACGTACTGGCTCCAGGTGCCTGCAGTGACCATTTGATCTGGATACCGGATCTGGTGGCTATGGTGACCTTGGAATAAGAGAGAAACAGACAAATTTTAGTGTAAATGCCATTCTTCTAACTAAGTAGCAGGTAAATTGTGTGTTTTGGGAAGTGTTCCCGGTTCCGGTTTTCCTAATTAATGCAGCCTAAAAATCCTTTAATGGATTCAAAATATTAGAAATGTGTTAGTGTGTTATGTGTAAGCCAGGATAAAGAGGTGAGTGTTTAAAAGAGGGGAGAGGGTTCAGACTTCAGTGGTGCCTCGGGGAAAAGAGGTGGGGGGGCAAGTTCGGGAGTCAATTCAGCTTCCTGAGAGCCTGATGGATGAACTGTCCTTCAGTCTGCTGGTCCTGGCCTGGAGACGTCGCAGTCTCCTCCCTGATGGCAGCAGACAGTAGAAGCTGTGTGTCAGATGTGTGGGATCAACTGCAATGCTTAGGGCTTTGCTGGTGAAATGGATTCCATAAATGGGGGGCAGACTTGATATAGTGAATGACTAGCCGTAACAAAGCACTTTGTGAGAATAGGAGCATGTGGAACTGGACGGTAGTCATTGAAGCAGGATGGACACTTGTAACGTCCTCTCTGGATGGTGTAAGCAAAGTCCAGAGTGTTGTTACCTCGTGACGGAAATGTGTTGGTGTATTTTTGAGAACACTCGCTTTAAGTCTGCGTGGTTGAAATCCCCAGCTAAGATGAGAAAAGCATCAGGTTGGGCTGTCTGCTGCTCACTGATATGCTAGTACAGTCAATTTGTGCCTCACTCCTGTTGCTGGAGCTGGGAGGTATGTATACAGCAACGAGTGTATGCAATATAATATGGTTATACTTCCTGGTTCTAGTAAGAACTTTAGCTGTTGCATTTTGGACTAGCTGGAGTTTGTTTATTAAGTGTGCAGCACAACCACCCAATGAATGCATGCATTTCTGCATTTGACTGTCACATGGAGGTTAGGGGTGAACTCAGGCGCAAACAGGATGCACTACACAACAGGGTTTATTATTGAAAAAGGGGAAAACAAAACCCACAAGGGGGAAAACAACCACTAGGGCAAAGACAAATAACTTAACAAGACTAGGACCAAACAATTAACAAAAGACTCTTCTCACAAGAACTCTTACTACAGAAAAACAATCACAGGTCTCACAACATCTCTTCTAAGTGTAACAATGAACCGCACTAGACAGTGAACACAAGGGGATAGAAATAGGGAGACTAATGATGACATAACAGGTGACACAGGTAAAGCAATAATGACAAAACTACAATAACAAGGGGGCGGGGCAAGGAAACGAGACAACACAAAGCACATGGCCCAAAGACAAGGCCATGTGCTTGCACACAAAACACTGGCCTGTCATGATCCTGCCTCAAGACTAGAGAAAATTCAAGGACACAAGGGCAGAATCATGACATTGACAGCATAGGTCGTAATATAGATATATTTTTGAAATGGAAAAATTCAGTTTTACAAATGCTAGAAATGTGGCTTTTAAAGGAAATATTGCTGTCAAATAGTACACATTGGTTCCTAACTGATGATGAAAAATTGACAGAGCAGAAATCAAGTCTCAGACAGCGTTCTAGGTTAGTACATGCAGAGTATTTAGGTCCTATAATTAATACCTCTTTTTTTCAGAATTTAGCAGTAAGAAATTACTCCTCATCCAGGTTTTTATATTTACTATGCATTGCGTACGTTTTTCAAATTGGTATGTTTCTCCGGGCCTCGAAGAAATAAAGAGCTGAGTATCATCAGCATAACAGTGAAAGCTAACATAGTGCTTCCTGATGATATCTCCTAAGAGTAACATGTAAAGCGTGAAAAGTAATGGCCCTTACTAAGTTACTGAGCCTTGATGTACTTCATACTGCACTTGTGATCAATATGATACCTCTTCATTTACTGCAACGTTGGTGGCCACTGATTGAAGTAGCCACCAACCGTAACTACCTGCCTACACTACACACTCACAACAAGTGGTTCAGAGATGCCGGTGTCTCAAGTTGGTGGCCGTTTATGTCAAGCTGAAGGACTAGAGTTGTCAGTTATACACCTTGTAGTCCTTGATCCCACATCACTGGGTTATCAAGTTACTGATCCAAAACTATGATAGTAAACTCTGCCATCCAGGACCTGAGAAGAAGGGAAGATATCCACAAACAACAGCAATTGTCCAAATACTATCAAATACGGAGAAAGCAACCAGTTATTCCCAAAATGGCAGATCTACCACCAGCTCGACTCAGACTACTCAAACATCCATTTTACAGTATGGACCATTCCAAGTCAAGATTGGCAGACAATGTGAAAAGGGGGATAACTTTTAAGTCTCTCACAATACATAAAATTCACCTACACCTCCTTACATCCATTGATACTGATTCCTTTCTGATGGCCTTAAGGAGATTTGTATCTCATTGCGGCACATCATCTGAGTTGTATTCTGATCATGACACTAATTCCCATGGAGGACAAAGAGAGTTACAAGAAACCTTCGATCACTCCCTAGATCAAGCTATATTTAGCTAAACAGAAAATTTAAGATTTTGGAGGTATGTAGGAAAGAGAAATTAAGTCTGTTAAGACTGCCCTTTGCGTCACAGTCAGCTCCCAATTTGTAACAGAGGAAGTACTTCAAACTGTGCTCATTGAAGTGGAGGGAATACTTATTAGAGAGCCACTTGGTTACATTTCTAGTTATGTAGTTGACCTTGACCCCGTTACCCCAAATTATCTGCTCATGGGGGGGGGCAGCTAGCTCACTACCCTTTGTGGTTTATTTTGCTATAGAACTTATGGACAGACCAAAATGGAGGCAGAGTAAAGTTTAAGCTTATCAGTTCTGGTTAAGTTTCATCTGTCACTACCTGCCTACACTACAGACTCACAACAAAAGTGGTACAGAGATGCCGGTGACCTTTTTACCAGAACCATTGTAATGCTCATTGATCCACAACTACTACGGGCATTATAGTTAGTACACAAAGTTGTGAAGACATTCCCAGGTTCTGATGGCCATATCAGAGTTGCAGAGATTCAGGTTGAGGACAAGACCTACCCACCTGATCCGCCTTCCTGCATTCGCAGACCAAGAGGAGCCTGTTTTAACCCCCGTCTATAAAGTGCAAATATGCATTTGCATAGCATATTTGGGGGCAGCAATATCCCAAAGGATTCATCCAAACAGAGCACAGTTTATTAAATGGCGTTAGTCAGTGACTCGTAGTCAGCAAGAGACAAACTCTGAATGCTCCTATGCAGTATTAATCTCTCCTTTAGTGGATTTATGTGAGCGAGTTGATGCCTAGAAAACCACTCACTGTTACCACTCAAACAAATCAACAGTAAACTCCAAACTTTAGTTCAACTGAGTCTTATGTGTTCTTACCAGCACACCAGTCCAGATACAAAATCACCGGTACCAGTTCAAAAACAGTCCTTAAATAATTCTTCAAAAACAGTGATTAGTTTTTGTAGAAGCAGAATCTTATTTCATGTCTTATTTCATTACTACTGATCAATCTGTTTTCTTTGTTTACAGCTCTAAGCCATCACTGTTGGAGTACCTAAGCTATAATATTAATTTTCTGAGTGTCTTGGTGGGACCCTGCAGTATCTATAAAGACTACATAGAGTTTATAGAGGGCCAGCATGTCCAGCACAGGCTGAAAAGAGTGAAAGACATCAGCTCTCAGCAGAATGGCTGGGATAAAGTGCCTGAACCATCGCCTGTGGTGAGAAAAAAACTTATTAATCTAAGCATTGCTTTATAAATAATCTTATTTATTTATAATTTCTTAATTATATTAATTCTAATTTATTTGTTCGGCTATAGTTATATATACTTTTAATGTTTCTGTCAATTAGAGTTGAACTACAGCACCAAGTTATCTTGCAAATTTCCCAAGAAAACTGAGTAACAGTTTTGTCCACTGAGATTAATTCCTGCTGTTCTTGTACAGAGGGCTGTGATTAATAAGCTTCTTGTGTGCGCGTGCTGTCTGCTCTGGTTCTTCATCATCACAAAAGCATTCCCCATAACATACAATGTGGATCCACAATTCATCAGCGAGGCCTCTTTCATTACAAGATTGGCCTATGCCTTAATTTCTGTCCAAGCAGCCAGACCCAAGTTCTACTTCGCATGGACCCTCGGTAAGCAGATGGGGAACAGAAAATGTCTGAGTGTGAGTGTGGGACACTGTGAGTGTGTGAAGTGCATGAATGTAAACTTTAACAATGAAATGAACAAAAATCAAACAATCCCGTTGCTGTTGCCTCTCAGAAATCAAAGCTTGGCAATAATATAAACTAAAATACTACACACACATTCTACTATTTGTGTATTGTTAAATGTCAATGATTTAAACCATGTACGATATGAAATACAAATTAATGGAATAAGCAGTGATCGTAAATCAAACATCCATGTCTCCTTTCCACAAAAACCAAACCAGCCATCTGTTAAGAGTAGGCTAATAACCAACTTAGTGTAACAATAGGACACTGGAGATGAGAGATCCAAGAGCAATGTGCTTAATGGGTATCAAAAAAATAAATATCCAAAACAAGCAGGGGGTCAAAACCATGAAATCAGTCAGGAAACGAAACAAAACAAACAGGAAACTAGAAACTAGAGAACACAAGGGACCGCGAGGAAACTGGGTGACGGAAAATAAGGACTCCATGACACAGACAGAAAACAGACCGGTTTATATAGACAGGATAACGAAGGAAGTGGAGACAGCTGAGTGCAATAACAAGTGTGCAACTAACTGTGATGAAGGGACAAAGCTATATGGGAAATGTAGTGCCTATGGGGAAGTGAGACCACTAGTGGACACGCAGGGGAAACAGACCAGACACCGTGACACTTAGATATACATTTTCTACTAGGCCCACACATTCCCTACTTTATCTTTTGCTGGTTTACATGGCACATGCACATTTGTTTAGTGAGGTTAAAAGAAAGACTTGCTTAAAGAGTTCTACATAATGAAAATGTGTGCCTTGAATTAATGTAGTTGTCTTCAAATGTTTGTTAAATGTTTGTCATGAAATCTTTCTGCTTGTATGATAAATTAATTTTTTAGAAAGATAACACTTTATAATAAATTTCCTTTATAAACCATTAACAATGCTTAACAGATCATAAGTTGATGTTTAAAATTCAAAGTAAATTCAAATGCTTACAAATGTAAGTAAACTTTCAATTAATTTGATCTTCATTTGCTGGTCTTTGTTGGTTGTGTAGACCTCTGTTTACACAACTTATCAAATAATCTATTTATTATTTGTTCATGTTGTTGCAGTACCCAATTTAAAGTGTTAGCTATTCATCATTTGCAAATGTTTATTAATGTTTACTAATAATTAATACCTTTATGAATATCCATCTCAATGGCATAAATTGTCCCAAAAGTTCAATTCAATTCAATTCAAGTTTATTTGTATATCGCTTTTTACAATACAAATCGTTACAAAGCAACTTTACAGAAAATTATGTTTCTACAATATTTAGTAGTAGCTTATGGTGGTGACTGTCAGTTTGTGCACGTTTGATAGGATTTTTAGAAAAAATTAATATAAGACGTAGTCAGCTAGACGATGAACATTATTAATATTATTAATTAATAATTATTATATGATGCAGTCACACATGTAGCAATAATTGTTAGTTCTGTTTGTTTATTCAGGGTTAGCATCATCTGAGGTCCTCTGAGGGTCAGCATCATCTCTTCTGGATCCAGAATGGAGCTTGTTTAAATCCTAGTTCCCGTGGCAAAACATAGAAACAAAATAGAGACATCATTAGCATAGCTGCTGATCCAACAAACTTAAATGAGTTTAACCCAAGCTAATGAATAAAAATGCACATTTGATCAGATGCAACTACACTCACAATTTAATAGATACATTATTCGAATGCTTGGCGAAAGAGATGCGTTTTTTATCTAGATTTAAACAGAGAGCGTGTGTCTGAACCCCGAACATTATCAGGAAGGTTATTTCAGAGTTTGGGAGCCAAATGTGAAAAAGCTCTACCTTTGCTATCCTAGGAACTACCAAAAGTCCAGCGTTTTGTTACGTTAGGATGCGTGATGGGTTGTAGCGTGGTAGAAGGCTAGTTAGGTACGCAGGAGCTAAACCATTTAGGGCCTTATAGGTAAGTAATGATAATTTGTAACTGATACGGAACTTAATAGGTAGCCAGTGCAGAGACTGTAAAATTGGGGTAATATGATCATATTTTCTTGACCTGGTAAGGACTCTAGCTGCTGCATTTTGGACTACCTGTAGCTTGTTTATTGAAGAAGCAGGAGAACCACCTAAAAGTGCCTTACAATAGTCCAGTCTAGAGGTCATAAATGCATGAACTAGCTTTTCTGCATCAGAAACAGATAACATGTTTCGTAGCTTGCCAATGTTTCTAGGATGGAAGAATGCAGTTTTTGTAACATTGGAAATATGATTTTCAAAAGACAAATTGCTGTCTAATATAACACCCAGATTTCTGACTGTAGAGGAAGGAACAGTACATCAGTCTAGTTGCAGGTTGTAATCTACAAGATTCTGTGTATTGTTTTTTGGTCTAATAATTAATATCTCTGTCTTATCTGAATTTAATTGGAGAGAATTATTTGTCATCCAATCTTTTACATTTTTAACACAGTACTCCATACTGCACTTGTGATCAATATGATACATCTTCATTCACTGCTACGAACTGATGGGGGTCATATAAGTACGATTTAAACCATGCTAATGCACTTCCACTGATGCCAACAAAGTGTTCAAGTCTATGCAAAAGAATGTTGTGGTCAATTGTGTCAAATAAGGAGAGCAGTCTCAGTACTATGATACGATCTAAATCCTGACTGAAAATCCTCACATATACCATTTTTCTCTAAGAAGGAATATAATTGTGAGGATACCACCTTTTCTAGTATCTTGGACAGAAAAGGGAGATTCGAGATTGGTCTATAATTAACTATTTCTTTGGGGTCAAGTTGTGTTTTTTTGAAGAGAGGCTTAATAACAGCCAGTTTGAAGGTTTTGGGGACATATCCTAATGACAGTGAGGAATTAATAATGGTCAGAATAGGATCTATGACTTCTGGAAGCACCTCTTTTAGGAGCTTAGATGGTATAGGGTCTAACATACATGTTGTTGGTTTAGATGATTTAACAAGTTTATACAATTCTTCCTCTCCTATAGTAGAGAATGAGTGGAACAATTTTATTTCTAATAGTATCGATTTTAGAAGTAAAGTAGTTCATTAAGTCAATACTGCTGTGGTGTTGGGGAATGTCAACACTTGTTGAGGCTTTATTTTTCATTAATTTAGCCACTGTATTGAATAAATACCTGGGATTATGTTTGTTTTCTTCTAAAAGAGAAGAAAAGTAATCAGATCTAGCAGTTTTTAATGCTTTTCTGTAGGATAAGTTACTTTCCCGCCAACCAATATGAAATACCTCTAGTTTTGTTTTCCTCCAGCTGCGCTCCATTTTTCGGGCTGCTCTCTTTATGGTGCGAGTATGCTCATTATACCATGGTGTCAAACTGTTTTCCTCAACCTTCCATAAGTGTAAAGGAGCAACTTTATTTAAAGTGCTAGAAAAGAGAGAGTCCATAGTTTCTGTTACATCATCAAGTTGTTCTGAGGTTTTGGATATGCTAAGGAATTTGGATACATCAGGAAGAACTTAAAAAACAATCTTTTGTGGTAGAAGTGATGGTTCTTCCATACTTGTAACAAGAAGTAGAATTTACAATTTTGGCTATATGAAGAACTAAATAATGATCTGAGATATCATCACTTGGCTGAATAATTTTGACACTATCAACATCAATTCCATGTGACAGTATTAAATCTAGAGTATGATTTCGACAATGAGTAGGTCCTGAAACGTGTTGTCTAACACCAATAGAATTCAGAATGTCTAGAAATGCTGATCCGAATGCATCTTTTTCATTATCAACATGGATATTAAAATCACCAACTATTAAAACTTTATCTGTAGCCAGAACTAACTCGGATGTAATATCACCAAACTCTTTAATAAAGTCTTTATGGTGCCCCTGTATACAGTAGCCAGTACAAACATAACAGGTGATTTATCATTAACATTTGTTTCTTTGGATAATGTTAAATGAAGCACCATTACTTCAAACAAGTTATACTTGAAGCCTGCCCTCTGAGAAATCCTGAAAACGTTGTTATAAATTGAAGCAACACCTCCACCTTTGCCTTTTAGACGCGGCTCATGTTTATAACAGTAATCTTGGGGGGTGGACTCATTTAAAATAATGTAGTCATCAGGTTTTAGCCAGGTTTCTGTCAAACAGAGTACATCTATATTATGATCAGTGATCATATTATTTACAAAAAGTGTTTTCGTAGAAAGGGATCTGATATTCAATAAGCCAAGCTTTATCATTTGTTTATCCATATTGCTTCTGTTTTTTATTTGTTGAACCTCAATAAAATTGTTAATCTTAACTTGGTTTGGACGTTTTTTGTATTTTCTAGTTCGGGGAACAGACAGTCTCTATAGTGTGATATCTTACCTTACGACTGATTTTGTAAAATTAGTTTGAGTGTTTATCGAAAACGGTTTGACGAATCAATTTGATTTGCATAACTTTTGGTCAGCACTGACTGAAGATGATCTGGTTAAATTTTCGTGTGAATCGGACTAACCGTCTAGGACGAGTTCGAAAAAGTAGGTTTTTCAAAAAATTCAAAATGGCGGCCGTATTTATATGAAGGAAAATGACGTCATAGGGTGCAATCAAATCGGCATGAGCTCAGAAATCAGAGGAAAAAAGAATTTTGTTGATTGGCCTTACGGTTAAAAAGTTATTAACAAAATGAAAGTGAAATTTTGGACAGTTGGTGGCGCTAGAGGGAATGTCTTAGACACACCAAAATTGGTGTACTTAATGTTGGCACTGTCCTCTATCAGAATGTCAAACCATTACAACTTTCCCGCATTCGGTTCTATGGGCTGCCATAGACTCCCAGTCGGAAGAATAATAATAAGAAGAACGCCAACAAAAACAATAGGTGCCTCGCACCTTCGGTGCTTGGCCCCTAATAATAATAACAATAATATAATTTATATACTCTGATGTTGTGGTTGTCAGCTGTGATTAATACAATGGCAGATCCCATCGTTTCTAACTTAAAAAATAAAAATAAAAAATAAACACATTCAGTAATGTTATGACTTTTATGTCTAGGACTATAGTTTGTCAATTGAAAAAAAATATTTGTCTGTTGACAGTTTGGATTTAGACCAAGTTTTCCAAAATTTAGTGCACATAAAGATAGGCCACCCAAATGGTCTTTTGCTGCATATAAGCGTCTCAGTATGTATTAATTACCATATAAATAATTTTTTTAAGTTCAATATTCGACGATATCAGATAAGTTTAATCATTTTAGCTTTAACATGTTAGCTTCGAAAAGTGTTTATATAACAACCAGCAGCAGTACACAACGGAAGCAACATCAGCAAGCCTGAAAAATAACCTGAAAATAAGTTTTCGACTGACGAAAGAGAATGTCGTGTCTAAGCAAATCACCGGGAGAACCGTTAAATGTCTCTACACAGCTGAGCATTACATGCATTGTACCCTAAAGAGTGACATCATTTGATCATATGCATTTGATCGTCACTTGCTTGTATCTCACAGTTTTTTTGGTTATTTGAGCTGCACATGCTATACCAATGCAATAAGCTAAGATAATAATTTTCCTACAGTAGCATTTCTTGTTGCTTGACCAACAGTTAAACGTGTAAATGGATAGAAAGAGATTTATTTGCCTTGCCTATGTTATTTTCCACCTTCTTTTCCAGCCATGTGCTTTTCTATTTGTCATGCTTTCCTTGGCTGCATTCATCACTCTAACATTCTTTTGTTAGCTCCTGGGTTTGAATCTTATTTTCTTCATGCATGTGGAATATATAGGGCCTAATTGTAGACTATTTTAAATGATATTGAAGAGTATCGTGATTATGTTTAAATGATTACCTAACTAACTACTTTCACTAGAATGAAAACATACTAGTGATTTGATGACATCTTTAATTACAGATTATAATTTATTGTTCCAGAAATGAAAGTTATTCATTTTTAACGTGAACTTCATGTTTAATATTTTTACTATATATATATATATATATATATATATATATATATATATATATATATATATATATATATATTATTTTTTTTATTTTTTTTTTTTTTTTTTTACTCGCCAGTGTGTTAGTTGGAGGCTAAGTATAAGTTTAGCACAGATATATTTTCACTCGGGAATACTCAGCTGACTCTCCATCAGACGATCTGTGCTTTTTTTTTTCCTCAATGGATGCGCAACGCACCTGTATTTAATGTACCGTAAACTCTAGTGTAAAGGCACACAAACCGCCGTCACATTCTCTCACACTCACATAGAGAGAGAGAGAGAGAGAGAGAGAGAGAGAGAGGTTGATGCACTACATTTAAACAATATTATTTGTTGTATTTTCCTGTCAAAATAATGGCGTTACTATGGAAGACTTCAACTTTTAAGAACAGCTGTCGGCTGAACGGCAATCTCATTGGCTAACGCTCACCTATTATCATCCCTGTTTTGATTTTAGCAAATCAATTCGAGCGAACACACAAAACCTGATTAATATTCATGAATCTAGCTCATTAATCCTTAGTAATCCTTAGTGTGTTTTATAGTTCTTATTAGTAGTTCGTATTATTAATATATTATCAGTATTTTTGGGGTCGTGGCCTAATGGTTAGAGAGTCGGACTGGCAATCGAAAGGTTGTGAGTTCGAGTCTCGGGCTGGCACGAATTGTAGGTTGGGGGGAATGCATGTACAGTGCTCTCTCCTCCCTCAATACCACGACTTAGGTGCCCTTGAGCAAGGCATCAAACCCCCAACTGCTCCCCGGGGGCCGCAGCATAAATGGCTGCCCACTGCTCCGGGTGTGTGATCACAGTGTGTGTGTGCACCTCGGATTGATTAAATGCAGAGCACGAATTCTGAGTATGGGTCACCATACTTGGCTGAATGTCACGTCACTTTTCACTTTTTTTTTTTTTTTTTACAGAAACACTGAATGACCAAAAAAGCACCACAACCAGTCCAGTTAAAACGTTCAGTTAATACACATTCAAACATAGTTATCAAGTTACTTCTAATTACTAAAGTTCTATTCTTAAATGATACTTGATTATTATAACGCGTGACTGACTGGCGAGTAAACAAAAATTATTACTAGCCAATGGCGATTCAATTGCCAAGATGTCCGTAGAGGGTTGATGTAATAATATCAATCTGCAAAACAATACTAAACAAACAATAATTTTGCATTCCATTAGTCAAAGTAATGGATTTTGTTTTAAGAAATAAACACATCCCCTTTAAAATCCAATATGGTTTAAAGTTTTATTTTAATTTTTCCTTTGTCTGAGTTGCAAGGTATCAGGTCTGATGTTAAAAGCACATGTATTAGCAACTGGATTTAGCAGGTATTGTTATGGAAATGGTAGATGAGTGATGAAATAGGGAAGTTTGCAAACTGGCTCAGACGAATGTCCTCGGAATGTCCACAAGGGAATGTTACAAATGTCCGCCAACATACATTAAAAGGAGGATCAAATGCATTAGCAAGTCAATGTCCTCAGAATGACCATCAGCTAATGTTACAAAGCAGAAATACTGCGGACCTAAACGGATGTTCGCAACGTACAGGCGACGTCACCTTTTGCTGGTGAGGGAGGAATTGAATCAAGTGTAATGATATATCCTCGTTCCCTTTAGCATGTCTTCAAAGCGTCATCAGCAGCACTAAAGGGATCTGCCCTTATGTTGTTAAAGTTTGCTAAGATATTCATAATAAATATTAATAAAGCAAGATGCCCTGTTTGAAATATATGACATGTATGATTTATTTAAACTGCAAAGAAATGTATACGTGCGTTAGGTTTTCAATAGCGAAGTTCCTGTCCATAAACTCCTTGGCAAGTCTGCTAGTAAGAAATGTGAAAGACAGACATTCTTCATGTTTAACGTATAATACCAATAAACATGCAGACTGCTGGAATACAAAATCATTGCTTAAGGTTGAGCTCGATTTTGATCAGTTAACCGAGTCATTAACATCACTGATTCTGATTATGATTTGTGAAAGCTTTCATAGTGCAGTTATGGTCAATTAACCCTTCCCTGCATCAGAAACATAACTATTCTGATTTGTGAGAACTGTCACAGAGCCATTTCGCCCAGTTAACCCTTTTCTGAGTCAGTAACATTACTATTCTTATCTGTGAAAAGTTTAACAGTGCAGGTATGATCAGCTTACCCTTCCTTGTGTCAGTAACATCACTATTCTTATTTATGAAAACTTTTACAATTGCATTTTATCACGTGTAAGTGTTTATCTTTGCTCTGCCCCGTTTTTCTTGTATGAAAATTGAATATGCTGCTTGATATTGACAATTGATGTGTCCTATCTTACAATTTTATTATTATCTATATTAAGAACACACTTGTTGTTTACTGCACGTTGTTATTCTACTCGTTATTTGCCTATAGCAGACTTCCATGGGTGAGACTTCCATTTCATTAGCTGTAATGAAAATACATGTAAATACGAGGTAAAACACTTACTTTTGGTGTTTTCCTTTGATAAAACCAAATTCACAGTCTTCTGCCCCTCGTGAGTGAGAGAAAATAATGTTACCTCTCAAGAAAAAGTTTTGGAAAGAACAGCACATAAATATTGCTATAAATCAATATAATGTTGATAAACACATATTTTAAATGAGATAAAAACACTTACTTTCAGAATCCCCTTATAGAAAATAATTGACGTCCTCGTCTGTTCCGCATCGCGAGTGAAAGGAAATGTTGTTGAGAAAAGTTTATGTGCACACAGCAAATAAATGATACGATATGATATTACAAAAAACAATTTATGAGTAAGATTATGCACTTTATTTTGCTGTTTTCCATCCTCATATGAGCTGCATTGTGAGCAAAGAAAATGGCGTCTGTGAAAAATATTTCAGATGGGTCAGGCGCGCGCATAGGAGCAAATGTCCCGGATAAAGGTAACTGCGTATTTACACTGCCAGAGGGGGCTGTTTACACTAGCTAGTGTTAATCCTCTAAAGTTCCACACCACAACTTTAACACATTACTCTGAAAGTACCCCAGCTGGTTCATTGTTTAATGTTCAAATCTCAAAGTATTGTCATATGGATCTTATGTTTCTCTTTACTTGTCTTGGCTTGCCTTACTGTGCTGTGCACTGTCTTGGCCTTATTTTAATTTTTTTGTCTTATTTTTTTATTAATAAATGCCATTTTCTCTTGCATTTGAGTGCTTGTTTTGTCTCTCTCTAATTCCCTTTCAGTAAGTCACTTTCAACATTATTTCAGTGATGTTCTCTCGCTTGAGAGCCCAATCACCTTCGAGTGTTAACAACACAAGCCAATGAATGTTGGCGTGTGAGCTTTGCATCACGCACCCGGTTCTGCAGTGCGGTTATATAAGGAGAGCAGGTCAGCGGTGGTCACTACTAAAAGAGCTTTTCTCTGCATTGTGCATGCTGCAGGCTTATCCAACAGTCTGCACGCCGTACAGCAACCATCCCCCTGGGTGCTTTAGCACTAAGGGATTTTTAAACAAATTATCAAACTTCTTAGGTGACATTGTTCTTAAATATGATCATGGGGGATTTCAACAATCATGTTTTCTGGGAGTTAAACTCCCTGGCCAAGGATTTTATTAATTTGCTTGACTCTTTTGATTTTATTCAAGTGGTGAATGGTGCAACTCACAAACAAGGGCATAGATCTTGTATTGTTGTATGGTATTTCAATCTGTGAACTTGAAATACTCAGGTTAAGTTTTTCTGATCATATGCCTGTTATATTTACTTGTTTGCTTCCAAATGAAGTTTCAAAGACTAGGAGGTTACTTTAACAGACTCCTTTTTTTTTTTAGCTCTTAATCTAGTGATATTTTCATGTGCATTTCGAGGAGGCTTGTCTTAAGAATAGTCTTGATTCCCCGTCAAATATCTCAAATGTAGATGAACATCTCATGTTCTTAAACTCAATATGCAATGACATCTTGAATTCTGTGGCTAGATTGAGAGAAAAATGGCAAAAATCTAAACCTGAACCCTGGTTAAATTGCACCACTCAAGAACATAGATGTTCATATCATAGAGCTGAACAGAAGTTGAAAAAAATAAATTAAAAGTGTTCTTTTTGAAATATTACAAGAGTCATTAATCAGGTATCAAAAATCTGTCATGAACCCCTTTTTACTATTTTAGTATTTTAGTTTTTTACAGATAAAATAGTTGACATAAGACAGCATATTATACCTCCAAATTGTGACTGGTCTGACCCCTCTCTTTGAAATTCTTCCATTAATGAATTCCAGATAATCTCTTTAAACTCTTTTCAAAATAATATTAAGCAGATAAAACCAACTACATGTCCACAAGACATCATTCCCACACTGTTCTTGCTTCAGGTCTTTGATGTTGTTGGGCCAAGAATTTTAGCTATAATAAACAAGTATCTTCTTACAGCGACTGTCCCAAAATATCTGAAGCATGCAATTGTTAAACCCCTGCTTAAAAAATCTAATCTTGACCCTACCATCCTATAAAATTATAGACACATTACAAATTAATATTTTCTTTCAAAAGCCTTTTGTATTTTAGAGTCATATAGTATTTTTGAAATATTTCAATCTTGAGTTTTGAAAACATCATAGCACTGAGACTGCACTTTTAAAATTGTTGAATGATATTTAATTATCTGTAAATTCAGGGGACACAGTGATACTTTTACTATTAGATTTAAAGAGCACCTATCATGGAATTTTGAAATGTACCTTTCATGTAGTGTGTAACAAAGATCTAAGTGAAAAAAAAACATCCTGCAAAGTTTGAAATATGACAGTGCACTGTATAAAAAGTTATTGTCTTTCAATAGTAAGAGTCAACTCTCAGTCATTTTTATGAATCGTTAGAAGACCGAAGCTTTTTCTCTGACTAGATGACGTCAACTTGTCAAGTTATTTGAATACGATATGCCCACTTATTGCGCTCCAAGACGCCAGTGAAAACTAGAAAACATCATGGCGATGAGACGCTGTGTTCTGAAGTGTGACTCAAAAGCAAACTTTTTTCATCTGCCCAAGGATGAGCATTTGAAGACTAAGTTGCTCCAATTCATATATACAACTGTACCACAGAAGTATAGTCCGAGCCTTGTGCTTTGTTCAAGCCATTTTGAAGATGATTGCTTTACCAACTTAAATGCAATCAAACTTGGATTAGCGAGCTAGCTGATATTGAAGGAAGGTTCAGTTCCAAGTGTATTTGCATCAGCTTCCTCCTCCATATCACAACCTGTAAGTGTTATTAATAATTGTTGCTTTTATGTTTTATGTAGCATGCATAATAATTGTTTGGTTTGTTGTGTAAGCACCGTTTAGCTTCTAGGTCTTCAATGACAATTGTATTGAGATATATGAATCATAGTTTTCAGAGTTTCTTTAAGAATAGAGCCATACCTCGTTGTAACGTAACGTTACTGCTTTTTTTATTTTTTGGTAAAACGTTATGTTTATGCATCGAGTTAACAAAAACAAAGACTGATTGTGCTTTTACAATATGAACTCTGGGCTACTCGCTTAATGTAACGTAAAGGCGGGGTTTTGAAAAGTGAATCACTAAACTAATCATTTGAGAATCGCTGTCAAAACAAGTAAAAATAAATTCATATTATAAGAAAACTTAAGTCTTTTTTGTCATTGCATGTGTAACGGAGGCCAGCGAGTAGTGCTGTGCAGGTAAACCTCACTCCCCGATCTCAAGAGACGCACTAGCGACAGACGCTAGTGGCTGTAGCCATTTAGCCTCCTTGTTAGTGCGTCCGCCTCCCATGCCGGAAGACCCGGGTTCGAGCCCCGCTCGGAGCGAGTGGGAGGAGCGTCAGAGAGGACCCGGGTGAGAGGGGTTACATTGGTGCTGTGACCCGGATGGGAGTGAGGTTTAGGGGGGTGAGTGTAACGGAGGCCAGCGAGTAGTGCTGTGCAGGTAAACCTCACTCCCAGATCTCAAGAGACGCACTAGCGACAGATGCTAGTGGCTGTAGCCATTTAGCCTCCTTGTTAGTGCGTCCGCCTCCCATGCCGGAAGACCCGGGATCGAGCCCCGCTCGGAGCGAGTGCGAGGAGCGTCAGAGAGGACCCGGGTGAGAGGGGTTACACATGCATGCAAAACTGTTGTTGGGGACTTCTAAAACAATATTTGGAACATTTTAAATGCCATAATAGGTGCTCTTTAAGTGCTGTGTTTGATCCTTTAGATCGCATAATCCTTATATCACGCCTTGAACAATGTAGGCATTACAGGTTGTGCTTTTGACTGGTTTAAATCCTGTCTTGAAGACAAAATGTTTTCTGTTCGTCTTGATAGTTTTTCTTCATCTACATGTAGCTCTATTTTGCATTTTGGAGTTCCTCAAGGCTCCATTTTGGCCCCTGTTCTGTTCTCATTATATATGCTTCCTCTGGTGTCCATCCTTATCAAGCATGGGGTCTCATTTCATTTGTGATAAAATAGACTTAGTATCACTGAATACTGTTTGTCTGATATTAAATCTTGGTTTTCTTCAAACTTTTTACATCTAAATGAGGGCAAATCAGAGGTCATTGTGTTTGGATCTTCGAGAACCACCGACTGTTATTTGAGAGATCTGTACTCCTACAGAAAACTGTTTGTGGAAAAATTGGGGTGTTATTTTTAAATCTGCACTCAAGTTCAATAAACAGATAAATGCTGTAGTTAAATCCAGTTTACTTCCAATTAAGATTGCGATCAAAAGCAAAAAAAAACTATTTTATTCCTAAATCTATGCCTATAAAGTGACTATAACCTTTCACCGACAGTTTTCTTTTACTGAATTATAGTTTGGGATGTCAGACAAGGATAGAAAGGACAAGGTTTCGAACAAAAGTACAACACGCTCCATGGCGGCTGAGCAGCTAATGCTATCCATGTTGGTGGCTGAACTCGAAAAGAACCGAAATAACATCACGGAAGAACTGACAAAATTAATAAAGACGTCGCTCTCGCCAATTCAAAATACACTAGAAGCTGTTAAACAACAAGTTGAGTCGTACGAAGTTCGCTTCAACGAGGTGGAGGACGTGATTAAAGATCACAGAGACCGGATCTCCACATTGGAATCATCCGTGGCGGAGCTGAGGTCCTCCGTGCGGGGCCTCACGAAAGAAAACAACGATTTGAGGGACATGTTGGACGGGTATGAAAATAGGCAAAGGCATACGAATCTTAGGGTCCTCGGCGTTGCGGAGGACAGCGAGCGGGGGAAGTGTCCATTGAAGTTCATGTCTGAACTCTTGGTCAAACTGTTGTCAAAAGCCCCGAAGTTGGAAAGATGTCACAGAGTGCCGATGCCTAAACTGAGCACTGACCCAAACCTGTGGCCGTTCATCCTCTGCTTCCATCGCTTTCAGGAGAGAGAGCGCATCCTGCAACTGGCTATACAAAAGCGTCAGCTCTTTTTCGAGGGCAGGAAAATCTTTATCTTCACGGATCTGAACTCTCGGCTGGTGACCAAGCGCAACGCTTACAAGAAAGTAAAATCACAGTTTTATGAGAAAGGGGTTAAGTTCAGCCTACGATACCTTGCAACGCTGGTGGTGTACTTTGATGGGATCCCGGCATTCATTCAGCTCGGCAGAGACTGCTGAAACTTTCTACAATCAACACTTCAGCTCAAACAAGGACTGTGTTGTCAATGACAGGATGGGAGGTAAACCAGTATCTCCAAATTACAGGGATGATATTGACCATAGTTCTTGGAATGACTTTAACCCAGGGCACTATATTCAGTTTTTTTTTTTTTTTTCCAGGGGTGGTGTTGTGCCAACTTTGTTATATTTTATTATATTACTCTACGTCCGTTCCCTTTTTCTGTTTTAGGTATGTGTTTACACTATATTGCTCCCACCATATATTAATGGATTATATTGATTTTGGCGTTATATGTTAAGATTTAATGCTCTGATAGCTCTCCTAGGGAGAGTAGATAAATCAAGGATAGTGCCAAGGATGTCAAGTGTTTATCACAAGGGGGTGGGGGGTTTGGGGATCACACAGAATATTTTTATTTTTCATTTTATATCAGGATCACATTGTATTTTGATTAGAGGTTACCAGGATGACTAATTACATTGTATTGTCCCTCAATGTTAGAGGGTTAAATTCACCATTTAAGTGAACAAAAGTCCTAGATTTCCTGAGAAGGAAAAATGTTGATATTGCTCTCCTATCTGAAACACATTTACAACCAGCTTATGTCCGTTGAATGCAGAATAAACATTACAAAGTGGTGGCATCCTAGGCAGATGGCTCTAAGACTAAAGGGGTTTTATGGTATTAATGAAACGCAACCTTAATTTGGTAATTGAGAAGATTAACTCTAACAACACAGGGAGATTGGCTTACTGTGGGGTCTCTATTCAGAGTAAAAAAATAGCTTTTGTAAGCATTTATGCCCCCACGATTTTTGACTCGTCCTATTTTCCTTTGACTAACCAAAGAGTTGCTGAGTCTCTCTAACTACTCACTTATTATAGGATCAGATATGAATACATTCTTTGACTGCAATTTAGATCGTTCTAGTCCATCCATTACACGTGCACAAGCTTTATCCTCTGAGGCTTTAAAGAACTTTGTCAAGGATATAAACTTGGTTGATATTTGGAGGCTTCAGAACCCTACAGCCAGAGATTACACTTATTTCTCCCCTTATCATAAGATGTTCTCAAGAATAGATTACATTTTATCCATGCCAGACTTGAACCCAATAATAGATAAGATGGTTTTCTTACCTCGTATTATCTCTGACCATAATGCAATTATGACTTTATTCAATTTTGACTTTTTAAAAGGTAAATCGTCTAGGTGGAGATTTAATACAACTCTGTTGAGAAACAAAAAATACCTTGCATAAATTAAGCCCAAACTAGTGGAATTTATTAATATTAACAAAGACTCAGTTTCAGATAAAGCGGTTGTTTGGTCAGCAATCAAAGGCTTTCTGCGCCAAAATGCAATTGGTTTTTCATCCTATCTTAATCAGAGTAGAACGTAAAAGATTACTCAAATGGAACAGACTTGCTGTGAATTAGAGAGGGAGCTTAAGGAAATTATGGTAATCAGGTAGTAACAAAGCTTAGGTCTGTGAGGGCAGAACTAGATAATACGCTGAGGCAACAGGCTGAATTCATGATGCATATCACTAAACACAAATATTACACTGACAGTAGTAAACCAAGTCGTCTCCTTGCGTTAACATTAAAACAGCAAGAAAACCAATTTAACATTTCCTCTATAAATTGTCCAGTGAACGGATTGTTCACCAAAACAACTGACATTAATAATTCATTTAAATATTTTTTTGAGAACTTCTATTCTTCGGAAGACCGATTCTCACAGGACTTATTTGATTGATTTTTTGACAACTTGAATTTACCTGAGCTGTCAGACGATGAATCTAAGGACCTGGATATCCCCATAACACTAGAGGAATTACACACAGCAGTAAAGTTAACCAATAGGCGTCGCTCACCGGGAATTGATGGGATACCTGTGGAGCTGTACCTGGAACAATGGAATAGTATAGGACCTATTTGGCTAGATACTATTAATTCAGCTATAGAAAAGGGCTTTTTCCACAGGGATCTCAACACAGGACTTGTTTCGGTACTCTATAAACCAGGGAAGGACCCCCAGAATTGCTCAAGCTATCGCCCAATTTCTTTAATTAATGCAGATATAAAAATTTATTCCAAAGCTATTGCCATGTGTCTTGATATAGTTAGTGGGAAGTTAATAAATTCAGATCGTACTGGTTTCCTTACAGGGCGACAGGCATCAGATAATGTCCGCCGGCTCCTGCATATTATCTCTGAAACCAAAAAGACAGAACTATCCTGTGGACTTTTATTTCTTGATGCAGAAAAGGCGTTTGATCGCTTGGAATAGAGATATTTGTGGAATGTCCTGGAAAAATTCAAATTTGGCCCAAATTTTATTAAAATGATACAAGTATTATATTCTAATCCCTCTGCAAGGTTTGTTACAGCTGGGCACCTTTCTGATCTTTTCAGTATAAGTCGTGGTTCCAGGCAGGGGTGCCCAGCATTTCCTGCCATTTTTAATTTGTCACTCGAACCATTAGCCCAATACATACGCCAAAGCACATTAGTAGCTCCAGTTAAAATAGGGTCCACATTACACTCCGTTTCTCTGTATGCAGACGATACGCTTATTTACCTCTCGGATTTACAGCAATCCCTTCCGAATGTCCTAAAAATCATAGAACACAGGTACATTTTCTGGCTATAAGCTCAACCACTCCAAATCAACTTTAATGCTGTTGAATACGGACCTGAAGAAATTAAATATCCAGTCCCGTATACCAGTGGTGCAACAGGCCACATATTTAGGTGTTTAAATTAGTCCCAGTATACAGGCAATAGCTAGGAATAATTACTCAGCTTTTTTGAAAAAAGTCGAGGATGACCTAGTGAAGTGGGCAGCATTTCCATCGTCTTTGCCTGCCCGCATGGCCACAATCAAAATGAATATTCTTCCGCATATAAACTTTATTAGCTCTATGCTTCCAATATCACCCCCAACAGGGTATTGGCAAAAAATTTCTCAACTGTGGGCTCAACATGGGATCTGGACGTTGGGAGATATCTCAGGGCAAAATTCAATTTTAGATTTTCCTGTTCTAATGTCCCACTTTGGTATCCCAAGAAATTCACAATTCCTCTACTTTAGGGTAAGGTCAGCTCTTAATTCACTCAAGGTTCCCTGGGGGTCTGCATTAAAGACTCATCCTATAGTGTCTCTCATGGAAAAAGCACCCCGAAAGAAAATGATCTCATTCATTTATAACAATCTCATGTCATACACCACTAAAGAATTGCCTGGGTATAGATCGTGGGAGCTGGATATACCTCTTGGAACGGAGACCATTAATTGGGAGGTGGTGTGGAATAATGTATTTGGGTCTTCTAAAAACCCAAATCACCAATTAATCCGCTACAAAATCTGCCATAGGAGTTATTTGACACCACGTAGAAGACATTTATTAGGTCTAGTCCCCAACCCCTACTGTACATTTTGTAGTCAAGGCACCATGGACACATTAATACATGTTTTATGGGAATGTCCAGATGTACAAAGATTTTTGGGCAAGGTTGCAGATAAGATGTCTGTTCTGGTGGGGAGGAAGTTCCCGCTGGAGCCAGCGCTGTTTCTTCTAAAGGACGACTCCAGACTTAAGATCACTGAGATCACTGAGAGCGTAAAATCTGGTTGGCTGGCATGACTGCAGCGAAAAAAAATTGTTGTTCTGAGGTGGCTTCCTCCACACCAATTATCAATAAAACACAGGTTTCAAGCTGTTCTTGAGGTGATCTACCTGGAGTGGTCATCAGCTCGTATTTAATAATGCCAGGCTAAAAACGTTGGTGATGTGGGAAAAGGCTGCAGAGTATGTAAAGAAGCTATTGTTATGACTTTTTGTGTCTTTCATCTTTGGTAATTCGTTAGGTCCAATTTGTAATCCTGATCATGACTTTGGTCTAGTCTGTGTGCTGTCACAGTGTCTGGGTTGTGTTCCCTGGGTATCCACTAGGTGTCCTTCATTCCCACAGTGTCTGTCATCTTATCACTTCCTGTTCCCTTATTTGGTCACCTTCCTACTTGTTTTAGTTAATTGATTGTTCGCCCACATGTCTCCAGTTTCCCGAGGAAAGCCAGCGACACGGCCCATGATGGCCGCAGGTCCAGCGCCACAGCACAAGATGGCCGTCAGCCCAGCGCCGCTGCGGTGCATGGCCACCAACCCCTCACCACGAGGCAAGATGGACGTCAGCCTCACACCACAGTGCAAGATGGCTGCCAGCTCAGCACCAACGCCCAAGATGGCCGCTGACACCTTTCTCGATAACTTCAAGATGTTATCGAAGATCCTAGAGATTCCCAAGCCGGTTCACGTCATGGCTGCTGAGCCAGCGCCTCAGCACAAGATGGCCGCCAGCCCAGCGCCACAGCACAAAATGGCCGCCAGCCCAGCTCCACAGCACAAGATGGCCGCCAGCTCAGAGCCACAGCACAAGATGGCCGTCAGCCCAGCGCCACAGCACAAGATGGCCGCCAGCCCAGCGCCACAGCACAAGATGGCCGCCAGCTTAGAGCCACAGCACAAGATGGCTGCCAGCTCAGCGCCACAGCTCAAGAAGTCCAAGGTGGTGCCCGATGCCGAGGCAGTGTCCGTTGCGGTCCTGGAGGTTGAGGCGGTTCCCGATGCTGTACCGGATGCCGAGGTGGTGCCCGAGGCCGAGGCAGTGTCCGTTGCTGTTCTGGAGGCCGAGGCGGTGCCCGATGCTGTTCCGGAGGCAGAGGCGGTGCCCGATGTGGTTCCGGAGGCCGAGGTGGTGCCCGATGCCGAGGCAGTGTCCGTTGCGATTTGGAGGTCGAGGCAGTGCCCGATGCTGTTCCGGAGGCCGAGGTGGTGCCCGAGGCCGAGGCAGTGTCCGTTGCTGTTCTGGAGGCTGAGGCGGTGCCCGAGGCCGAGGCAGTGTCTGTTGCTGTTCCGGAGGCAGAGGCGGTGCCCGATGTGGTTCCGGAGGCCGAGGTGGTGCCCGATGCCGAGGCAGTGTCCGTTGCGATTTGGAGGTCGAGGCAGTGCCCGATGCTGTTCCGGAGGCCGAGGTGGTGCCCGAGGCCGAGGCAGTGTCCGTTGCTGTTCTGGAGGCTGAGGCGGTGCCCGATGCGGTTCCGGAGGCCGAGGTGGTGCCCGATGCCGAGGCAGTGTCCGTTGCGGTTCTGGAGACCGAGGCGGTGCCCGATGCTGTTCCGGAGGCCGAGGTGGTGCCCAAAGCCGTTCCAGAGGTGGTGCCCAAAGCCAAGGCGTCTCACGTCTCCACAGGCAGTCCAAAGTCGGTTCATGTGCCCACTGACTTTCCAGAGTTGAGTCAGTTCCCGGTTGACCCTCTTGAGTCAACTTCATGGAGGTCAGGGTCTCCTGAGTCAGGGTTATTCACCGTCGACCTTCCAGAGTCAGGTTTAGTTACCGTTGACCATCCAGAGTCAGGGCTAGTTCCTGTTGACCTTCCAGAGTCGAGTCAGGTTCCAGTGGACCCTCCAGAGTCGAGTCAGGTTCCAGTGGACCCTCCAGAGTCAAGTCAGGTTCCAGTGGACCCTCCAGAGTCGAGTCAGGTTCCAGTGGACCCTCCAGAGTCAGGGCTAGTCACCGGGGACCTTCCAGAGACAAGGCGGGTCACTGTTGAACTTTCAGAGTCCAGTCAAGTCACTGGGTGGTCTGCTGCTCCGCCCTGGGGGACTCCGGCCTCAACCACAGGGACGTGCTTGTCTTCTGCTCCGCCCTGTTGGACTCCGGCATCGACCACGTGGTGGTCATCTGCTCCTGGTCTTCCTGTGTTGTGTTACATTCTGGTGTCTGTTCCCCATGTTTTTCTTCTCTGGCCCTCCGTCCCTCCCCCTGAGACTCCGCCTGTCCGCCTCCCTCCTGGTCTCTGTGTTGTCTATTGTGGAGCGTCTGGAAGCCGCTCCGTAGAGGGGGGGTTCTGTCACAGTGTCTGGGTTGTGTTCCCTGGGTGTCCACTAGGTGTCCTCCGTTCCCACGGTGTCTGTCATCTTATCACTTCCTGTTCCCTTATTTGGTCACCTTCCTACTTGTTTTAGTTAATTGATTGTTCCCCCACCTGTCTCCAGTTTCCTCATTATCCTTGTCTGTCTGAGTCTTTGTCACGGAGTCCTTGTCGTATGAATGATACCTTCCAGAGTCTGCTCTTCCCGTGTGTTCTTGTTTTGTTTTTATGTTTTTGGATTTTCTGGTTTTGACCCTGCCTGGACTGTTTATCCCTTTGGATTGCCCTCAATAAACCTTTTTACTTGCATTTGGATCTCTCCCGTGCTTCTTGTATCACCGTACGTGACATGTGCTCCCTAGGGAAGTGGAAGGGTGGGTGGGAGGGAGGGAGGAAGGGCAGGGGAGGGGGGGTTTGTAATTAAGTAATGTGTGGTGTATATTGCTTATGTTTAATGCAATTACTGCAAGTAATGTAACTGCACAAGTTATTGTTGTTATTGTATCTTGGCAAAATAAAAAAAATAAAAGTGATTACAAAAAAAGCCTAGATTTTTTATCATTACAAGAGCTTGAGAGAGTGATCCATGCCTTTGTGTCATCACGGCTTGATTATTGTAATTCCCTTTATATGGGAAAAAGTTAATCAAATATAAATCGACTTAAGGTGGTTCACAATGCAGCTGCCAGACTTTTGACTGGCACCTGCAAATTTGATCATATCTTGTATTATGCACTCTGCACTAGTCCATTACAGAATTGAGTAAAAAAAAAATCCTGTTTGTTTTTAAAGCTCTGAGTGGAACAGCTCCTGAATATCTCTGTGATCTTTTAAACCCAAATACATCTGCTAGATCGCTGAGGTCTTCTGAGCAGGGAGTGCTGATGGACCAGAGATCTTGATTGAAGTTGAGGGGTGACCATGCCTTTTCAATTGCTGGGCCTAAGCTTTGGAATATTCTTCCAGTCTCCCTCCGATTAGTCTTTTCAGAATCTGAATTTAAATCTAAGTTGAAAACCTTAGAGTAGTGGTTTTCAACCTGTGGGCCGCGATGGTATTGCAGGTGGGCCGCCAATTACTATTACAAGAAATAATAATATTGTTAATATATGTAAAAATTAGTGGTGGGCTGTTATCGATGTTAACGTGCTGCGTTAACGTGAGACCCTTATCAGGCGATTTTAAAAAAATATCGCCGTTAATCTATTATCAAATTTGGGTTGGAAGCTGGGTCTATACTAAGTAAGCTATGATGACTTTCACCTTGATATTTTAGTGCGGATGTATACCTAGCCGAATTGCACTGTAGGGGGCAAGAACGAGTCTTCGCACCTGTGTGTATGCCTACTGTGAAATTACCACATCAAACGTGATGTGCTAACATGGATGCAGCTAAAGGTTTGTTTCAGGGATTTTTTTTTTTTTTAAGAAGCATGGACTCGATGAGCTTTCACACAGGACGCGTTTGTAGTCTCCTACTTGGTACGTAAACGATCGCTGCACTGCTGCAGATGCACCGCTACTGGAACGGGCCTGTAATCTGTTAACATGGGACCCTAAAAGAATATGCAACGGGCGTAAGGTTGTTTCCACCTTGTGCAATGTGGAATTAGTTTACTGCTTTCTCAAGCAGTTTGTGATGCATTTTGAAAACAGGAGATGAGCACCTGGCATGAGAACCCCCTTCTCAAAGACTTACTTTTAGTCATTATCTTATTTGGGTAGCATACATATTCTGAATGTGCCCCATCACACGCCGCCTGCCCTGACTCGTCCAGCGCCCCTCCTCTAACACACTCACTCCTGTCGGGAGCCTGGTGAAGGCGCAGATTTAGATATATATATATATATATATATATATATATATATATTGTGCAGGTCAGCCTGTCACATGCACCAATTTAAGAACATAGCAGACATCCCAACCTGCAAAAAAAAGGAAGGAAATACATCTCAGCTGTAGTCACCTTCTCAGTGAGACTTTGCCTATCTGAATGGGAGAACTTCCCTGTGCTTAGCCTCCCTAACATGTTGTGGTCCCTAAAAGATATAGCATAAAATATTATTTCTATAAGCTATAGACCTATGTAACTATTCGTTAATTATGTTTAAATAAGTAGATTACTTTTACTATTTATATAATCTGCTTATACAATTTATGTAAACTGCTTTTATTTATTTTCCATTGCAACTTTAAACAGGTCTAAAGAGTTTGTTGTTTTAATTTAGCCTTGGCAACTAGCCTGAATAATATGCAGATGAAATGAAACTTGTCAACTCACCTCAACATGCCTTTTGCAATCATTTAGCCTGCCATGGGCAATGCTTGAGTAAGACTCATTATGTTTTACATCTATAAGACAGGGGTACACTTTCGAGTAGTCTGCCCTTAAAATGTGTCTTATACTTTTTTTTTTTTTTGTGGCACTTTCCCTCTGCCATGGTGCTCCTGTTTCTAGATAGACATAACTGGTTCATTTTGTACGGGAGAAGAGATAAAAGCCCGCCCACACTGACAATTGATTGGTTCATTTGCAGAAACAGGCCAATCAGGATGCTCTCTGTCTGACATGCGCTTCGTACACATGCACATTAGCACACACACTCAAGGTCTCTCGCTCCCTCTCCCTCTCTGCCGTGCGCGCGCTACACGGTTTGAAACATAGTTGCTGAGTCCCAATTCGCCTACTTATACTACTAAAAGTATGTACTTTTTTTGTGAGGGAAAAGTACATACTTTTGAGTGTGTAGCAAAAGAGTATGCACGCTCTGGGACATACTTCGATGACGTCATGCAACATGAACGACAACGTGGTTGACTAGTTACGCACACCACAACTGTTAACGTTTCATTCATTCTTTATGTCCAATAAAATTGTATTTACTATTTCCATCATTTTTTCTCATCGTTTTTTTTTTCACAATACATTTTACTATGTGTGCTTCTACCAAGTTGAGGAGTGAGAAAGCAGGGCTGCGTCGTCGTAGAACCAAACGCAGGTCGTTTGTGAGGCGGCTGGTTCTGACGTTCATGTGCAATGTGTGTAACGAAATAAAATATAACTTTAATTAGGGTTAAACATTTGAATTCTTACACTTAAAAGCTGAGGGCGCATCTCCGCTGCTGCACCCGCCTGCCATGTTTACATCACCACAAAGCCATCGCAAAGCTCCTCCCTCCCGTACGCAATGGGTTGTGGGCAATATTAGCACTTAGAGTGTGTATTGATCTGCACTTTCGAATTCTAACCGGAAATAGTAGACCATCCGGGTATCTTTGGAATACTATTTTCAACATATTATGATTTGGGACGTACTAATTCTAGTTTCGCATACTATTTAGGACGGATAGTATGCGAATTGGGACTCAGCAAGTATCTGTTTCACATGCGCGCTTTTGCTCGCTCGGCCTAGATTCCGGGAGATTTTAACTAATTTGCGGGTCTCAGGAAGACGTTTTCAATATGCGGGAGACTCCCGGAACTTGGGATGTCTGACATAGGATAGGTGACATACTAAAGACTACATTCAAATTTTCTCTCAGATTCCTGTTCATGTTAGAAATAAAACAAGCATTGCATAAATGTAAACTGTTGTACCAGACCAAACTGGAATATAATTTATGGAACTACATTAAATGTTTAGGATGTGCATTTGCTTTAGGAAGTGCAATTCTGTGATAACACAAATTAAATAAAACAGACTGCCGTTATGTTGAACTTTGGTTGTGTCATGTGGCTTTGTGTTGGTTGAAATAAATGTTTGATTTATAAATTAACTATTGGAAAGTCATCAACATGTAATAGTGTGGGTGTCCTTACACATTATCTAAAATTGTCATAAATTGTATAGTAAATGCACTTTTTCCATTTATAGCGGATGCCATCCATAATGCAGCGGGGTATGGAGTCAGTGGTGTGAATGAAAGGGGAGAAGTGTCCTGGGACCTCATCTCCAATGTTCGCATCTGGGAGATTGAGGTTTGTTTGGTTACTTATGAAAAGGACAAGCAAACAGTGTATTAATTACAACATTTTCAAATGCTACAGAGAGGCTTTGGATCTCTCTTATCATGAATTATAAACAATATATTTTCTTTATCCATAGACAGCGACAAGTTTTAAATCATTCATTGACAACTGGAATATACAGACTTCTCTTTGGCTAAAAAGGTGTGTTTTAAATTTCATAGTTTTATTTTTGTTCATAAATTAGTGAAATTATCTGTTGCCATTGATAAGAAAATGTCATTGTAAAATTCTGAACTTTCAGTCTCTTGAAAGAATAAGTCTGAGAAAATATATGTAGACTGGGTCAACCAGTAGAGTGTCCACTACCCCATGTGTTCAGCAATAGATGTGTCTGCACAACCATTAATGACATGAGACTGCTTATACATTATTCACAAGAGCAAAGCAAGAAGCATACAGAGTAATGTAAATACAATAATGCACATAGAACATGTCCAAAACTAGTAAAGACAAGGAAGACATTCCCTGAAGGGAATGAAAGTGAAAAGTGAAAGTCGTGACATTTGCCAAGTATGGTAACCCATACTCAGAATTGGTGCTCTGCATTTAACCCATCCAAGTGCACACACACAGCAGTGAGAAGTGAACACACCGTGAACACACACCCGGAGCAGTGGACAGCTATATATCTAGCAACCGGGGAGCAACTGGGGGTTCAGTGCCTTGCTCAAGGGCACTTCAGCCATGGGTATTGAGGGTGGAAGAGTGCTGTTCATTCATTCCCCCCGACCTACAACTCCTGCCAGCACTGACACTCTAACCGGTGACCATTGGGTAACTAGTCCAAGTCTCTAACCATTAGGCCACAGCTGCCCCTGTACTGAGTCAGTAGCTGTGTTAGTTTCTGAAGTGGTGGGAAGCTTTTCTCTGGAGTATAGTCTCTGAAACCTGTATACCATCATGCCACTTCACCGGCAAATAAAATCACACTAAACTACAAAATCTGTATGAGGGTGTCATGTTTTTGCTGATTTTGCTCCCCTCAGTCAGTGCTGTCACAATCACTGATTTACGAACAAAGGATATGTTACTGTTGTAACATAAATGACATCACGTTTCAGTCCCTTACAATAGTTTATTGAATAATATTACCCGTTTCCATGCAGCATTAGTGATGGTATGCATAAAATTCAACAACCAGATTATTTTGCTTTTATATTTAATACGTTTAAGTGAAGGCCAGAAAAAAAAAATAGCATTGAGTACCATCCCAGCAACTGCCTCCAATATTTTTTTTTAACAAAATGGAAATGTATCTCCTTTTGGACAGCATATTATCTCAGCAGGGAATTGAATTGCTGGAGCCATTAACACTTCACCACCAAGAGACATGATCATGCCCACTGATTCCCTGTTCTTGATCAGCGATTATGTAAACTAGTTTTTTTTTTTAGCTGAAATTCGCTAAAAAGTCAGCTAGAGAGATGCTGCTTTAACCCCCATATGTGATTGTACATATAAGTGGAGCTCATTCTAGTCAGGAATTTTCTGAAGCAATATTAGTCCCTAATCAAGAAGTATCCATAGTGTGGCAACTATATGTATACTAGAGGTCGACCGATAGTGGATTTTACCAATATCAATAGTTAGGTTGGACCACACTTGCTGATAGCTATTAATCAACCTATAGTTTTAAAATGGATACTGTATATAAATATATATATATATATATATATATATATATATATATATATATATATATATATATATATATGTATGTATGTATGTATGTATGTATAGAGAGAGAGGGGGGGGGGATTATTCTTTGTAAATGAATACAAATATTACTATTAAATATAATTTATATGTTGATCATTAAAATTAATTATAAAAAATAATATAAAATAATACCATTACTTTCCAAGTTGTTTATGTTCACTTAATACATACAGTGGTGGAAATATTTATTTGATCCCCTGTTTTATTACAAATAAATGAAGTTTTTTTTTTATTTTTTTATGGTAGGTTTATTTTAACAAAAAAAAAAATAAATAAATAAAATAAAAAAAAAAGGGGAAAAAAAATATATATGAAGGATGAGATTGAATTGCATTGGGGGCAAAAACAAAAGTGTTGTGTTTATAATTTTGTTCTCATATATATAAAATTTTGATCTTTTATTTTAAAAATTCATATAAATCTAACCTTTCATTGGAAAATAATAATTTAGAATGGGGGGAAATATCATTAAGACAAATATTTTTTTCTCTAATACACATTGGACACAATTAAAAGTACTCTTTTATTCAATGCTTTTTGAAACCTTCATTTGGCATAATAACAGCTCTGAGTCTTCTCCTAAAATGTCTGATGAGGTTAGAGAACACTTGACAAGACATCAGAGACCATTTCTTCATCCAGAATCTCTCCAGACCCTTCAGATTTACAGCTCCATGATGGTGTTTCTCCTCTTCAATTGACCCCACTCATTCTCTACAAGGTTCGGGTCAGGGAACTGGAATGGCCATAGCATTTTTGTGTTGTTTTCAAGGTTTGTTTTTGGATTATTGTCCAGTTGGAAGAGCCAACCATGGCCCATTATAAGATTTCTAACAGAGTCAGACACTTTATTTTTTTTTTTTTGATCTGTTGTTATTTGATAGAATCAAAGATATTCATATTTCTAATTTGTTATACCAAACCCATCTTGAGTCTTTGCTGCTAAAAAGCTATTTTTATTTATTTATTTATTTATTTTAGTTACATCTGACCATAGAATCCAGCCCCATTTGAAGTTCCAGTCGTGTCTGACAACAGAATATTCTGGGGATGAGAGCATTTTTAGGGCCCGAGCACCAATGGTGTGAGGACCCCCTTGGAATTGCTCCGTTTCTTATTAGGGGCCAAGCACCGAAGGTGCGAGGCACCTATTGTTTTTGTTGGCGTTCTTATTATTAGGGGCCAAGCACCGAAGGTGCGAGGCACCTATTGTTTTTGTTGGCGTTCTTATTATTATTATTATTCTTCCGACTGGGAGTCTATGGCAGCCCATAGAACCGAATGCGGGAAAGTTGTTTTGGTTTGACATTCTGATAGAGGACAGTGCCAACATTAAGTACACCAATTTTGGTGTGTCTAAGACATTCCCTCTAGCGCCACCAACTGTTATGCAAATCAAATTGATTCGTCAAACCGTTTTCGATAAACGCTCGAACAAATTTTACGTAACGCTTACAAAAAGAGTCGTAAGGCTGTATCTGTGCAACGATTTATCGTATTCAGACCAAACCTGGTACATGTCATAACAAGCATGATTTGAGGCTACTTGCTGCGTTTCGGCGCAGCGCCACCTACTGGTCCGGAGATATGAAAAAATGCTATTTTTGCTTATAATTTCTAAACAGTTTGTCCAAAAATCATAACATTGGTCTTGTTAGATTCAGGGCAACATGCCGAGTCGACTGATATCCAATTTTACCATTTCGGCCATTTTGTCTGTCAGCCATTTTGAATTTTGTGCTAAAATGCTGTATTTTCAGAACGCATCAACGGATTGTTACGAAACATGGTATGGGTCATCAGCACAATGTCCTGAAGGAGTGTGAGAAGTTTCGAAACAGCGCCACCTAGTGGTGATCATCCTTTTTTAAATGCTTATAACCTTGGGTGTGGTCGACTTATTTTCTCGAGACTCACCAAATTAGACTCCTGAAACCTTACCGAGTCCTACGATACCAAACATGCTAGGTTTCGCCTTACGGTTTGTGTAGCGTTGTGATTTAGCGCTTAAAAAACATCTGGCTATATCTTCGAAACCACTTGTCTGATCGAGACGAAACCACCGTCAGAAGTTCGAAAACATAGGTCGATAGCTATATGCCAATGCCCAAATGCCAAAATATTGATAGTAAGGGGTAGTAATATTCAATCAAAGTCAAGAGTCAGTCATATTTTACGTGCTTTTTCATATAAATGTCTATAACTCTGAAGTGAATTGAGATATTTTCACCAAAATTGACACGCATATGTATGGGCTCACTCTGAGCACACATAAAAAAAATGGTGGGACTGAGCCTCTTGGTGGCGCTAAAATAGAACAAAACATGAAATTCTCATTGACTTCAATACAGTTTTGTGAAATAAAATTCTATACTAAACAAATGCATTGGTGTAATATTACGAAACTCAAAATGTGCCAACAACACAATACCCTGAAGGTACTCAAAATATTTTGAAACAGCGCCACCTAGTGGTCAAAAGTTATAACTAAATTTACATAAAGGTTAGTAACTTTTGAATAAATCTGGCTATTGGCATGATGCTGGTCTTAATAGATTCCTTGGGTCAAGCCGATGACAAAGATAGAAAGTTTTACTTATTTGGTTGAAATTCCTGTCCGCCATTTTGATTAATGTTGAAAACCTACTTTTTCGAACTCCTCCTAGACCGTTTGTCCGATTTTAACCAAATTTGACATTGACATTGTTCAGACCATGCTGGCAAAATGTTATGGATTTCATGTCGATATATGAAACGGTTCTCATTTAGCACATCAACGAAGCTGCTGGAAGGGTGCCAAAATACATTTGAGGATGTATCTCTGCAAAGCTTTGACATATTTGCACCAAACTTTGTATGTGTCATCGTCACCTCACACTGACCATTTCAAACTAATTTGGCAACAGCCCCACCTATTGTTTACACGTGATAAGCCAATAAATCCTATTACTAGTTGTTGTGTTTATTGTTTTCGAGCCATTTTGCCTAAAATCATCTTAAAACTGTCTTAATTACTCATTCCTGCAATTCGTCTGAAGCTTTCTTCTGTACTGCTTGGCCCCGTTATTGCTGCTTGCAGCTATATTTATTAGGGGCCAAGCACCGAAGGTGCGAGGCACCTATTGTTTTTGTTGGCGTTCTTCTTATTATTATTATTCTTCCGACTGGGAGTCTATGGCAGCCCATAGAACCGAATGCGGGAAAGTTTTTTTGGTTTGACATTCTGATAGAGGACAGTGCCACCATTAAGTACACCAATTTTGGTGGGTCTAAGACATTGCCTCTAGCGCCACCAACTGTTCCACCCCAAGTCTATGGTAGCCCATAGAACCGTTTGCGGGAAAGTTGTATAATTTGGCACACTAATAGAGGACTGTCTGAACATTAACCGTAGCAAATTTGAAGTCTCTATCTCAAACTCTCTAGCGCCACCAATTGTCTAAACTTTCAAAAACTTGATGCTAATAACTCTTGAACCGTAAGCCACAAAATGAAAATTCTTTTTTCCTGTGATTCCTTGGCTCATGCCGAGTCGAATGGACACCGAAATTCAAAAATCGCAAGGTTTAGTTTTTTCGCTATCGTCAATTGTTCGTAAAACCTACTTTTTCGAACTCATCCTAGGCCGTTGCACCGATTGTCACGAAAATTGAATCAGATAATCTTCAGACCATGCTGGCAAAAAGTTATGGAATTCAAGTTGATTTCTCAAACCGTTTCCGAATAGCTCATGAACGAATTCTTCGAAAAGCACGCAAACGTGAACGTGAGGCTATATCTCCGCAACGGTTTGGCCTATTGAGACCAATCTTGGTGGGTCTTATAACAACCATTCCCTGGGACTACCTGCAGTGTTTCGGCGCTGTGCCCCCTAGTGGTCAGGAGATATGAAAAATGCATGTTTTTGCTCATAACTTCTGAACGGTTTTGCCAAAAATCACAAAAGTGGTGTCCGAGTCGAATGATACCGAATTTTCCCAATTCGGCCATTTTGGGCGTCGGCCATTTTGAATTTAGTTGTAAATTGCTGTATCTTAAGAATGAAGTTCCGTATCGTTTCGCAAATAATTACAAAAATGTCCGGCTCCATGCCCTGAATGTACACAAAAAAATTGGGGGCAGCGCCACCTTGTGGTCAATAGTTATAACGATTTTTCGAAAAATGCTAATAACTTTTGCATACATTAGCCTATTGTAACAAAACTGATGTTGATAGATTCCTTGGGTCATGCCGAGAACACCGATACCCCACTTGTCAATTTTGGCAAAATTTCCTGTCCGCCATTTTGATTCATGTTGAAAACCTACTTTTTCGAACTCCTCCTAGACCGTTGCTCAGATTTTCACCAAATTTGATTTGGATCATCTTCAGACCATGCTGGCAAAAAGTTATGGAATTTGTGTCGATACACGTAACCGTTTTCAATTAGCGTACCAACGAATTTGCTGGAAAGATGCCAAACTGCATCTGAGGCTGTATCTCTGCAAAGGTTGGAGATATTTACACAAAACTTAATATGTGACATTGTCACATCACATTGACCACGCCACATCATTTTGGTCACAGCGCCACCTATTGGTCAAGAGTAATAAACCAATCAATAACCGCTAATTATTACATTTCCAATAATGCTAATAACTTTTGATTGCATTAGCCTATTATCATGAAACATGTCTCAAAATGTTCCTTGGGACATGCCGACAACATACATACCAATTATGTCATATTAAGCAAAACTTCCTGTCCGCCATTTTGATTCATGTTGAAAACCTTTTTTTTTAAACTCATCCTCAACCGTTTGTCTGATTTTCACCAAAATTGAATCAGATCATCTTCAGACCGTGCTGACAAAAAGTTATGGATTTCGTGTCAATAGACGAAACCGTTTTTGTACAGCGCTGCTTCAGATGTCAGGCATCTTCACAAAATGAGTCTGAGGCTATATCTCTGCAAAGCTATTTGCAGAGTAATTAAGTAATTAAGCCAAACTTGTGTGTGCCATTGTCTAACATGGAGAATAGGCTCACAGACACTCACACACAGAAATGAAATGGTTCAACTATTATATGAATAATCAATAAGCATGATTACACACACACACACACACACAGAGAAGTACATGCCCACACATTTTGTTGTATGTAGATATTTGAAATAAATTATAGGTGACACACAACTCACAGAAAGACTTCTTTTCTTACATTTCTATGTCAGGTTTCATTGCATTCATATTCTGACATAATAGTAAACATTTGATATACATGTATGAATAAATTGTTGAACTTTCACTCAATGTGATCTTAAATGCTTGAACAGTAATATTAAATAATAGTAATATATATTTTTCTAGATGAATCAATCATCGAGACAATGAACTGTAATGTTTTAGTCTTTAGTGAGCCCATTAGTGGTCTTGCAGTGACATCTAGTGGTCGTAAATGCAATTTATCATACAACACTGTCTCTTTAACCTTTATAACTGTTATATGTTGTCTTAATTTCATTCCAAAGAAGCATACGCAATTTATGTATAATTTCACAGTCTAGATAATAGTACTGCACTGATTTTAAATAACCTAGATATGGCTGACAGTAAAAGAATAGAACAGAATTACAGACACACACAAACATGAAATGTTTAAACTACTATATTAATACTCAATAAGCATGCTTAAACCCACACACAGATGCACACATTTTGTTATATATATATATATATATATATATATATATATATATATATATATATATATATAGATAGATAGATAGATAGATAGATAGATAGATATTTGAAATGAATGATAGGTGATAAAACCTATTGCAAGTCTTCTGTTTTTATGAGTGTCTATGTCATTTTTCAGGTTACATTGCAAAAATAATCTGGCATAATAATAAACATTAGATATATCTGTATGAATAAATTTGTAAACTTTGACTCAGTGTGATTTTAAATGTTTGAACAGTAATATTAAATAATAGTTATATACATATTTCAAGATAAATCCACAGCAAATCCATAAACTGTAATGTTTTAGTCTTAAGTGAGCAATTTTACGAAAAAGGCTATAACTCGGGAACAAAATGAGATATCTTCACCAAACTCAGAACTCATATGCATGAACAAAAACTTTAGTCAAATTATTTTTTTTTTCCATATCTGCCACTTGGTGGCGCTACAGGATGAAAAAGAATCAAATGGCTATAACTAAGCAACCGTTGATCCAATCAACTTGAAAATTGATATGGCCCAATGTGGCACAAGTGCTCTATGAGGAATTTCACTTATCTTAAAAAACATGGCCGCCATTGGCTAAACAACTTTAAGCACCTATTTGACAAGGTTAATGGAAGTCGATCGGAACGAAACTCGGTGGGCATGTTCGACTCATTGCCCTAAAGGTCTGTAAGTATTTTGAAAGAAATTGCCCACAACATTGTCACCTCCCACAGAACACAGCAAAGCGATTTGATTACAGCGCCAACTATTTTCCAAAAATGATAATGCATCATTTTACTGGAGTTTTACTGGCTGTTTCAATTACACTCTTCCAATAATTGCTTTTCTTACTCGTTGCATTTGGTCTGATGCTCCATGCCATGCTTAGCTCCTCGCTGTGGAACTTTTATTAACGATTTTCAGCCATTTCAATTACAATCATGCAATTATTAATTTCATTATTCATTGTTGCATTTGGTCTGATGCTACATATGCTTAGCTCCTGATGTTGCCGCTGGAATGCTTGGCCCCGTGATTGCTGCTTGCAGCTATATTTAGGGGCCAAGCACCGAAGCTATCGTCAATTGTTCGTAAAACCTACTTTTTCGAACTCGTCCTAGGCCGTTGCGAGGCACCTATTGTTTTTGTTGGCGTTCTTCTTATTATTATTCTTCCGACTAGGAGTCTATGGCAGCCCATAGAACCGAATGCGGGAAAGTTGTAATGGTTTGACATTCTGATAGAGGACAGTGCCAACATTAAGTACACCAATTTTGGTGTGTCTAAGTCAATCCCTCTAGCGCCACCAACTGTCCAAAATTTCACTTTAATTTTGTTAATAACTTTTTAACCCTAAGGCCAATCAACGAAATTCTTTTTTCCTATAATTTCTGAGCTCATGCCGATTCAATTGCACCCTACAAAGTCATTTTCCGTCATAGAAATATGGCAGCCATTTTGAAGTTTTTGAAAAACCTACTTTTTCGAACTCGTCCTAGACGGTTTGTCCGATTCACACAAAAATTTAACCATATCATCATCAGGCAGTGCTGACCAAAAGTTATGCAAATCACATTGATTTGTCAAACCGTTTTCGAAAAACTCTCTAACAAATTTTACGTAGTGCTAACAAAAACAGTCGTAAGGCTGTATTTCGGCAACGACTTATCCTATTCAGACCAAACTTGGTACATGTCATAACAAGCATTACCTGAGGCAACATGCTGTGTTTGGGTGCAGCACCACCTACTGGTCCGGAGATATGAAAAACTGCTATTTTTGTTAATAACTTCTGAACAGTTTGTCCAAAAATCATAACATTGGTCTTGTTAGATTCAGGGCAACTTGCCGAGTCGACTGATATCCAATTTTACCATCTCGGCCATTTTGACTGTCGGCCATTTTGAATTTTGTTCTAAAATGCTGTATTTTAAGAACGCATCAACGGATTGTTACGAAACTTGGCATGGGTCATCAGCACAATGTCCTGAAGGAGCGTGAGAAGTTTTGAAACAGCGCCACCTAGTGGTGATCTTCTTTATTTAAATGCTTATAACTTTGGGTGTGGTCGACTTATTTTCACGAGACTCATCAAATTAGTCTCCTGAAACCTTACCGAGTCCTATGATACCAAACATGCTAGGTTTCGCCTTACGGTTTGTGTAGCGTTGTGATTTAGCGCTTAAAAAACATTTGGCTATATCTTCGAAACCACTTGTCTGATCGAGACGAAACCACCGTCAGAAGTTCGAAAACATAGGTCGCTAGCTAGACACCAATGCCCAAATGCAAAAATATTGATAGTAAGGGGTAGTAATATTCAATCAAAGTCAAGAGTCAGTCATTTTTTACGTGCTTTTTCATATAAATGTCTATAACTCTGAAGTGATTTGAGATATTTTCACCAAAATTGACACACATATGTATGGGCTCACTCTAAGCACACATAAAAAAAATGTTGGGACTGAGCCTGTTGGTGGCGCTTTAATAGAACAAAACATGAAATTCTCATTGACTTCAATACAGTTTTGTGAAATAAAATGCTATACTAAACGAACGCATTGGTGTAATATTTCGAAACTCAGAATGTGCCAACAACACCATCCCCTGAAGGTACTCAAAATATTTTGAAACAGCGCCACCAAGTGGTTAAAAGTTATAACTCAATTTACATAAAGGCTAATAACTTTTAAATATATCTGGCTATTGACATGATGCTGGTCTTCACAGATTCCTTGCTTTAAGCCGATAACATAGATATAAAGTTTTTCTTATTTGGCTGAACTTCCTGTCCGCCATTTTGATTAATGTTGAAAACCTACTTTTTCGAACTCTTCCTAGACCGTTTGTCAGATTTTCACCAAATTTGACGTGGATAATCTTCAGACCATCCTGGCAAAATGTTATGGTTTTCTTGTTGATATACGAAACGGTTCTCATTTAGCGCATCAATGAATCTGCTGGAAGGGTGCCAAAATGCATTTGAGGCTGTATCTCTGCAAAGCTTTGACATATTTGCACCAAACTTTGTATGTATCATCGTCACCTCACACTGTTCATTCCAAATTAATTTGGTAACAGCGCCACCTATTGGTTACACGTTATAAGCCAATAAATCCTATTACTAGTTGTTGTGTTTACTGTTTTCAAGCCATTTTGCCTAAAATAATCTTAAAACTGCCTTAATTACTCATTGCTGCCGTTCGTCCGAAGCTTGCTTCTGTAGTGCTTGGCCCCGTTATTGCTGCTTGCAGCTATATTTATTATTATTATTCTTACAACTGGGAGTCTATGGCAGCCCATAGAACCGAAAGCGGGAAAGTTGTTTTGGTTTGACATTCTGATAGAGGACAGTGCCAACATTAAGTACACCAATTTTGGTGTGTCTAAGACATTCCCTCTAGCGCCACCAACTGTCCGAAATTTCACTTTAATTTTGTTAATAACTTTTTAACCGTAAGGCCAATCAACAAAATTTTTTCCTCTGATTTCTGAGCTCATGTCAATTCGATTGCACCCTATGCCGTCATTTTCTGTCATAGAAATTTGGCCGCCATTTAGAATTTTTTCAAAAACCTACTTTTTCGAACTCGTCCTAGACGGTTTGTCCGATTCACACGAAAATTTAACCAGATCATCTTCAGGCAGTGCTGACCAAAAGTTATGCAAATCAAATTGATTCGTCAAACCGTTTTCGATAAACGCTCAAACAAATTTTACGTAGTACGTACAAAAACAGTCGTAAGGCTGTATCTCGGCAACGACCTATCTTATTCAGACCAAACTTGGTACATGTCATAACAAGCATTACCTGAGGCAACATGCTGTGTTTGGGCGCAGCACCACCTACTGGTCCGGAGATATGAAAAACTGCTATTTTTGTTAATAACTTCTGAACAGTTTGTCCAAAAATCATAACATTGGTCTTGTTAGATTCAGGGCAACATGCCGAGTCGACTGATATCCAATTTTACCATCTCGGCCATTTTGACTGTCGGCCATTTTGAATTTTGTGCTAAAATGCTGTATTTTCAGAACGCATCAACGGATTGTTATGAAACATGGTATTGGTCATCAGCACAATGTCCTGAAGGAGCGTGAGAAGTTTCGAAACAGCGCCACCTAGTGGTGATCTTCTTTTTTTAAATGCTTATAACTTTGGGTGTGGTCGACTTATTTTCACGAGACTCATCAAATTAGTCTCCTGAAACCTTACCGAGTCCTATGATATCAAACATGCTAGGTTTTGCCTTACGGTTTGTGTAGCGTTGTGATTTATCGCTTAAAAAACATTTGGCTATATGTTCGAAACCGCTTGTCTGATCGAGACGAAACCACCGTCAGAAGTTTGAAAACATAGGTCGATAGTCATGTACACATGCCCAAATGCAAAAATATTGATAGTAAGGGGTAGTAATATTCAATCAAAGTCAAGAGTCAGTCAATTTTTACATGTTTTTTCATGTAAATGTCTATAACTCGGAAGTGAATTTATATATTTTCACCAAAATTGACACGCATATGTATGGGCTCACTCTGATGACACATAAAAAAATGGTGGGACTGAGCCTCTTGGTGGCGCTATAATAGAACAAAACAAGAAATTCCCATTGACTTCAATACACTTATGTGAAATAAAAGGCTATACTAAACAAATGCATTGGTGTTATATTCCGAAACTCAGAATGTTCCAACAACACCATCCCCTGAAGGTACTCAAAATATTTTGAAACAGCGCCACCAAGTGGTTAAAAGTTATAACTCAATTTACAAAAAGGCTAATCACTTTTGAATTTGAAATACCAAGTTTTCCTTATTTGGCTGAACTTACTGTCCGCCATTTTGATTAATGTTGAAAACCTACTTTTTCGAACTCATCCTAGACCGTTAGTCAGATTTTCACCAAATTTGACGTGTATCATCTTCAGACATTCCTGGCAAAATGTTATGGATTTCATGTCGATATATGAAACGGTTCTCATTTAGCGCATTTTAGCGCATCAACGAATTTGCTGGAATGATGCCAAAATTCAAAATTAATTTCATATCTCTGCAAAGCTTTGACACATTTGCACCAAACTTTGTATGTGTCATTGTCACCTCACACTGACCATTCCAAACTAATTTGGTAACAGCACCACCTATTGGTTACACGTGATAAGCTAATAAATTCTATTACTAGTTGTTGTGTTTATTGTTTTCAAGCCATTTTGCCTAAAATAATCTTAAAACTGTCTTAATTACTCATTCCTGCCGTTGGTCTGAAGCTTGCTTCTGTAGTGCTTGGCCCCGTTACTGCTGCTTGCAGCTATATTTATTATTATTATACTTCTCCAAAATGAATCGCATTTTTGAGGGCCTAAACATACTCAAAAAGTCATGAAACTTTGCACACACCTCAGAACTGGCGAAAATTTACATCTGATATGGGTTTCAGAAGTGGGTGTGGCAAAATGGCTCGACAGCGCCAACTATAGACGTTCAACGGTGTGCGCCTCGAGCTATGTTTCACGTACATGTACAAAAATTGGTACACAAATGTAACACACCAATACCTACAAAAATGTCTCTTGGTACGAAATCCAAATCCCATCAAGAAGTCGGTTATTTAGAATTTTCTCTGCAAAATTGGCGTTGTTTTTGCCATTTTCAGGGGTTGTACTTTAACAAACTACTCCTAGAGATATATTCAGATCAACACCAAACTTGGTCAGTTAAATCTAAAGGTGTTTGCGATGTTAAATTGCGAAGATTTTGAGGTTTCGTTAAAGGGCGTGTCCATGGCGGCCTGACAAAATTCGATGTTTCGCCATGAAAAAGGAAGTTGCTGTTACTCAGACTTACAATGTCCAATCTGCCCCAAACTTCACATGTTAGATAAGACGTCTGCCCTTAACAGATCTACATGCCCATATTCAGTTATAGTCATAGCGCCACCTGCTGGCAACAGGAAGTGACATGTTGTATGCTGTGACAAACTACTCCTAGAATTTTTTTGAGATTAATGTATTTTTTGTAGTCAGTCTAATCTAAAGGCCTGTGCAATGTTAACTTGTAGAGATCTTGAGTATTTGTTAAAGGGCATGTCCATGGCGTCATGACAAATTTTGATGTCTCGCCACAGCAAGAGAAGTTGTTGTAACTCAGGCATAATTTGTTCGATCTTCCCCAAACTTCACATGTTCGATAAGGGTCCTGCCCTGAACACATCTGAAGGCCAATAGTCCATTATAATGAAAGCACCACCTGCTGGCAACACAAAGATTGGCACAAATATGGAGTAAACTTTGATATATTCCACTTATATTTATGAGTTTAAATACATGTTTCTCACCGTTCACCTATTTACTAAAGCCACTCGCTGCCGGTGAGCCCGTGTGCGAGGGCTCGTTCATCGCTGCTTGCAGCTTTAATCTTTACTTGTTTCTTGAAACCCTCCCAGACATCATGTGGTGTAGGTGCTGTAGGTACAGTTTTTGTTAAAGGTTTTCTAACCGTGAGACTCAACTATTTTCTTCAATTCTTCAGCTGTGGTCCTTGGAGAGTCTTTAGCCACTCATACTCTCCTCCTCACCATGCATTAGGACAATATAGAAACACTTCCTCTTCCGGGCAGATTTGTAACATTTTCTGTTGAGTGGAAATTCTTAATTATTGCCCTTATGGTGGAAATGGTAATTTTCACAGCTCTAGCTCTTTTCTTAAAGTCACTTTCTAATTTGTTAAGCTCAGTTATCTTTTGCTGCACATCAGAAATATATTATTTGTTTTTTCTCATTGTGACGGATGATTAAGGGAATTTGGCCTTTGTTTTCCCTCCTATTTATATTCCTGTGAAACAGAAAGCCATGTCTGGATAATTTCATGTCCATAAAAACTCTGGTATGCACAACATTGTTAATATGAATGGGAATGTACTTCACAGATATTTTACTCACAAGAATTTCTAGAAGTACCAATAATTGTATCCAACATGTATTTGAGAAAGACATTTATCTCATGAGATTTTCCCGTTTTCAATAGATTTAGGTCAACGAAAAGTTAGATATTTGTGGGGGGTTAAAAAAATAAAAAGGATTAATAATGCAGGTTTATTTTTACAGCCTTCTTTGTTCATATTAACCAAGGGTACCAAAAATTATATATAATATATATATATATAGATAGATAGATAGATAGATAGATAGATAGATAATATTTTCAATTAAATTGTTTAATAAATGTTTTGACAGTGGTTTTAAACTTTGTAACAGTCCAAAACACGAAGTAGGTGAAGGCAACCCTTGCTCCGCTCACTTCCGACATCAGACTGTTAGGGTGGTGCTGTTGTCCACACACTGCTATGACGTATGGTTCTGCATTTGGACCTTACTCGCTTGCGGCACAAATCGAAACTGAAATTAAAATTTTATACATCACAGTACTGTTGCTAGCTCACATTGAGTAAAAAAAACAAACAAACAAAAAAAAAACATTTAAATACACCACCACTAGGGGTGCAATGGGTCAAATTACTCTCGGTTCGGTTTGTATCACGGTTTGATAGTCATGGTTTTCGTATGGTTCGGTTTGTGCTTTGTTTAATGAAAAACTATACTTTTAAATATAAATAAAGAAAATAAGAATAATCTAACTACCATCAACAACACACATAAATACAATAGAGTAAAGATACAAATAAAATAAACAGTGATTTTTCAGTTGTTGTTTTTTTTAGGTAGGATGTACTTTAGTTTTTAGGTACAGAAATTGAATAAAGTAATGAATTTTAAAACAGCACTGCATATTTGACAGTATGAATTAAAGATGAATCTTATTTAAAGTTACAAAAGCTATTCAATCAAGAGCAGTGAGTGATTTCTTTGGTGTTACTGTTTGAATAATAATAATAAAGTGCTGTCACTTTAAGAGAATATCCTGATCCAATGCACTGATACATTACGTTCAGCCATCTATGTCTACTATAGGATACTTACCAAGATGGGTGTTTTGACATAATTTTTTGTGAATTTGTCCATTTAAACATAATACTTCATGGAGAGCTTTTAATCTTCACACTGCGTATGTGCGAGCTTGTGTCCTCTGGCTCTTAAGTGTTTAAAGTGGTAAAGATTACATTTAGTTTAAACACACAACATGATTGTCGTATTTATAAGCTAAAATTAAAAGCATTCAATGAAAGCTCACTATCTGACTCATTTTACAGATGCTACTGAGTTTTGAAGTCAGCAAAAAGTAGCGTCACACGTAGGCTAATCATGACCCAATAAAGTTATTAAATACTTCTTACTGTTTGGGATCAAAAACTATCTCAAGCGAGTGTAAAAACTTTTTTCTGAATTAAAGGGGTTATATGATGCAATTATTTTTTTTTCCTTTCTCTATGGAGTGTTACAAGCTCTTGGTGCATAAAGAGGATAATTTTAACACACCTCCACATCTCTGCGTCATTATCTGGGAAGATTTGCAAAATGCCGCCCAAATTTTCATGCAAATAAAGAAGGCATACATTTTATTCTTGCTGTTGCTGCAGCACTACTGAGTGTGCAAAAAGTAGCGTCACACATAGACTAATCATGACCCAATAAAGTCATTAAATACTTCTTATTGTTTTGGATTTAAGACAAGTCTAAAATTGTTCTATATAGTAAATTACTTACACCTCAAAATGAGAAGACAAAAGTGTTGCAAGCTCTTGGTGCAAAAAGAAGATCATTTTAACATGCCTCCACATCTCTGCGTGGGAAGTGGGAAGATTTGCAAAATCTGTCGCCATTTCGTGGAGAAGCTGAGCTGTCATGTCTGTCTGAGCTGAGCTGATCTGTGCTGTTCGCTGAGGAAATACATCAACTTCGGTCTGTGGATCGCCGGATCGACTTTCACTGTGGACGAAGTGGAGTCCAGCCTGGTGTCATCACTTGTGGTTTCCGCAACCCCTGGCCACTTCTGCCTTATTTGTAAAAGGTTTTATTGCTTTTGTCCTATCATATGATATAAAATCGACATATCGCCCACCCCTAACCAGCGCTCTCTTCTACCATCATTACCACAATGAAACCATTGAGCAAGGCTATTAACCTCCAACTGATCCCTGGTTGCTGGAGCAAAGGGGCGGGGGGGGGGGGTAGTGTTTGTTCACCATTTACTGCTGTTTGTGTACGCTTGGATGGGTGAAATTTAGAGCACAAATTCTGTGTATGGGACACCATTTCTTGGCCATATGTCAGGTCACTTTCTTTTTAATTTTCACTCTTAATAGTGTAATAATTAATCTCAATTCAGTTTTGTTGAAAATCTGAAAGTATCAGTGCCATCAAATCGATTATATTACTTAATATTACTTAATATATTACTTAATATAATCCCAAACTTTATCATGATAGATATAGATCTGATGGACTATGCCAGTAGCCAGTTTTTGAGCCTATCCAAAAGACTGTTGTGGTTGAAAGTATAAAAGGCAGCATTAAGATCTAGTAACAATAATAGAGAGATGTAACCATGGCCAGGTGATAAAGGCAAGTCATTTGTAACACTGATGAGTGCAATTTCAGTACTATTAAATAATCAAAATCTCGATTGCATTTCCTCACAGACACGTTTTTCTCCATTATAGAAAGTTTCTTTTCTTTTTTCTTTATTTTTTGACAGAAAATTGATATTTGAAATCATCTGTAGTCAACAAATGTGTTAATGAGCGGTACTAGCCAACATTGTAGTGAAAACACCAAACTTAACTATTTTTCCTTATTTGGAAAGAAAGGGAGGGTCAGTAAAATTCCTTTCCAGGCTGTAAAATCTGGATCCATCATGATGAAGGATGCCTTCTAAAGACACTCCATTTGTCTATGCCCATGAAATAGACATAATTCTAACAGAATGAGCCTTCACTCCGTGACTGTAAACGTGTCAGAGAAAATCTCTCCTGGGCAGAGTTACCTATAGCATCAGCTAATGTTAATGTCTAAATCTAAAAAAAAAGGTAGTTATTAGACCGCTTCTTCCCACACAATGTACAGTTCAAATATTACTCTCTCTCTCTCTCTCTCTCTCTCTCTCTCTCTCTCTCTCTCTCATATATATATATTGAAGTAATTTTTTTCACATGGATTTATAGTATACCATTGAATAATGACTGAATACATAAGCTTAAGCAACAAAATATTTTTTATTTTTGTTCACCCAAGTTTAGCAGACAAGTACAATTTTTGCCATAAAGTGTAGCAATAGCATATTTAGAAACAATTTAGAAATAGTACATTTCAGAAATTCAGGAAGCTTATAGGTGCTGGAACCTTCTGTAAAGTGTTTTTTAAGTAAAACACAATACTGTCAATTACATTCAGAACATTGGAAACACTGACTATTAGAAAACATCTCTCTGTTGCTTCAGAGGCCATAACATACTAAGTCCAACTCTCAATAACCTTGGCCAAAACAATAAAGAGTTCAACATAAACTGTTGCACCAACAAAATAATACATAGTTCAACATGAAGTGTAAAGTCCACGCTAGCTGCTATATGTTTTGCGTTTAGGTGATACTTGAGGTTCGATCATGTGCTGCAGTGATATGCGAACGCTAGTTGGTGCTCCAGTATTATCGGTCCCGCCGAAACTCATCCAGTGAGAAACGTTCCGCGGTGCAAAAATAAGTTATTAAAAATGCGGGAAATTTTTTTGTGTAATTAATTAATCTTAATTAACGCGTTATTTTTTGTGTAATTAATTAATCTCAATTAACGCGTTAAAGTCCCGGCCCTAATATATATATATATATATATATATATATATATATATATATATATAAGCATATAATATTACTATTCTATATTAGCATACAGTGTATCTGTACAGTGTCATTTCTCACATGCTTTCATCTTTTATGCTTCAGTGTATGTTATGATCGAGCACCATATTACCGCATGCCACTCACGTTTGTGCTGTCGGCCATCTGGCATGGAGTTTACCCAGGATACTACTTTACATTCATCACCGCTATACCCATCACCTTAGCAGCTCGCTCTGTAAGTCACACACACACACACACACACACACAAATACATTCATACTCTGTTACGTACGTAACCTCAGTTCCCACCGTATGTATGAACTGCACAAGCCTATGCCACGAAGCCTGCCAGAGCCTGCCAATATGGGTGTTCCATCTGGCTATATGTGGGCATTCTGGCATAGGATTCTCATGTTACTTTGAGTAAAGTGTCGTGCAGCTCCATAGTATGGCTAGCAACATAGTACTCACTCCCATATCTCAGGGAACTGAGGTTACATTAGTAACTTAGTATGTCCCCTTTGGATACTTCACTCGTACTGTGTTGCTACATGCTATGGGACACCAGTACAGTCACGCCGCACTATAGAGAGGAATGACTGAGCCCACAGCTCAGGCTGGGGGTGCCATAATGTTCTGTTAACTTGAAAGAGGAGTTCCCATCTCAGGGAAATGGTTCACAGGGCTGCAATAAGCATCTGAGACAGCTTCGAGAAACAATGTTGGTTCCTCCAGAGCAGGCCATTAGGAGAACCTTTTGTTCTTGCTCCCTGATTTGCCTGATTACCGGAGGGATCAGGGTGATTGGGGGAAAACTTGTCCTTGTCCTTAAAATAAGTGGGACAAATTGTCCTTGTCCTCCGAAAAAAAAGTTGGGCAAAGAGAGTTGTCTTTTGAGGCAAAGAGGTCAACCTCTGCCTCCCCAAAGATCTCTCAGATTCTCTGAACCTTTTGCGGATGGAGCATCCACTACTTTGAGGGGATGTTGCTCTGGGACAACATGTCTGCTCCTTGGTTCTGCCCTGTACATGCGTTGCTCTCTGTGAACATAAGCTAAGTTGTGTCCATTCCAAGAGGTGCTCCACCAGAATGAAGAGGTGCTTCAAAGAACAAAAGCATGCCCTGGTGATTTATTTAGGATACCACCTTCATGCTGGCTGAGTGGACGTGGTGTCCCCTTAATCAGGTAAGAAGGTCTGAAGGATCTGACACACAGCCAGCATTTCCAGGCAGTTGATTTGAAGCCAACCTTCCTCTTTTGACTACAGGCTGAAAGCTGGTTTGCCATCACACAGAGCTCCTCAAAACTTGTTGGACACATCTGTTGAAACAACCATCCTTCTGCAGACCATTCCCAGAGCAATGCCCGAATCAATCCACTTAGGCTCTTTCCAAGGGACCAAAGCTGCCACGCAGGTCTGGTCCACCTTGATATACATTCGTATCCACATCCTTAATCTCCATCAAGGTCTACCACAAAGCTGGCCATTGACCTGCCGATCAGGCAGGCTGAGTGGGGTGGGGGGGTGCCACGATCTGGTGAGCTCGTCGTGGACCTTCAGAACCTTCTTGGTGACGAGGGACTTGGCGGAAACCTGCTAAAAATCATTCGTTCATTTTAGGGGTTGAAATTCAACATATTCTCCAGGAAAAACAGAGGGGCTCCCTGACGAGGGCTACTTTTGTGAGGACACAGAAAAGTTTGTCGTCCATCCCGGGCTCAGCTTCGCTTGGCTCAGATTATTGCATGGGGGGTGGGGTTATTAACTGAGCCTCCTTTGAGTCCGAGGCTGCGAGAACAGCAGAATAGCGTCAGTTGCTAAGTCAGCTTTATTCTGCTGCAAGGTGTGTCAATGGCTTGAGGCTTCAAGTCTCGTAGAAAGATTGCTGACACTGAAGGAGAAGTCTTACTCAGACTATTGCAAGGGGGTGGGGTTATTAACTGAGCCTCCTTCGAGTCCCAGGCTGCGAAAACAGCAGAATAGCGTCAGTCGCTAAGTCAGCTTTATTCCGCTGCAAGATGTGTCAATGGCTTGAGGCTTCAAGTTTCGTAGAAAGATTGTTGACACTGAAGGAGAAGTCTGTCTATCCTATGCCAGAATGCCCACTTCTATAGCCAGATAACCCATATTGGAGGGCTTTGGCAGGCTTCATGACCATAGGCTTGTGCTACTCTGCTGAGTCACCATTGTTTGTTTTTATTTCACTGCATGAAACAGTGGCCATGCAGTTACACTGCATTATTTTAAAAAAAAAAGCTTCGGTATAAGAGAAAGGACTTTTCGAAGAGAGTTTAGCAATTAGGTATGAGTGAAGTATCGAAAGGGAACTCCCTATTTCTCCTGTAATGACACTGAAAGTTACCTGCGCACCTGTTATGCCATTCACATCTACCTTTTGCTGTGGGGCTGGTGGCACTGCATTCTCTGTCACATTTCAGGCCATATGTGTATGTAAAAGCTTTGGGTCTGTTGTACCAGATGTGAGGTATTCTAATCAAAACTTTATTCAATTTGTCAAGTAAGAATTACATTGCATTGCATTTAATAACAGTGCTTGCATTTTAAGGCATTGTAATGCCAAGACTTTGCAATTTTAGTTGCAATTTAGCTGACATTCAACATGGTAGTATATTTAGGCTGTGTATATTTGAATTTAAAACATTTCATAAGTATTTTCATTATTAAAGTTAAATAATCCATATTTGCCATCCAGGCTTCATTTTCAAAATATAGTCTGTTTAAAAAAAAAAAAACACCCTATAATATTCGAAAGGCAATTTGTGGTCCATTTTATTTCAGCAAAATATTCAACATTGCACACCCAGGAATTGCAGGAATAGCAGTAAAGTACCAATGAATAATTTTCATCGATATATTTGTGGCTATTCTTTTCCCCATGTAGTCTACATGTACAGTAGGTGGACAACTTAATGGGTATTACCGCCGGCGCGGTGCCGCAGCGGTATCTGTAATTCAGTCGCGTGTTGAAATAATTTGTGGAACTACCACCAGGTGGCACAAAGGGACGGATTGCAAAATGGATGTAATTGTAAAATGAGATAAAAGGAGGAAGTAAAACAACAATAACATTATGATATTAAATTAAATTTAAATTAAATTTAAATTTATGCATTTAGCAGACACTTTTATCCAAAGCGACTTACAGTGCAATCAGGCTATCAATTTTTACCTATCTTGTGTTCACGGGGAATCAAATCCCCAACCTTGCGCTTGATAGCACAATGCTCTGCCAATTGAGCTACAGGAACACACACACACACACACACACACACACACACACACACACACACACACACACACACACACACACACACACACACACACACACACACACACACACACACACACACACACACACACACATATATGATATAACATTGTAACATCTTTAAAATATATTAACATTTACAGTGAGTTCATTTCAAAACGTAGCATAGTCTTAGGCTACAGTCTACTCATCAAAAATTAACACAAAGGCTTTCGTTATTAAACAGAAAATAAATATAAGGTCTATGTATATATATATATATATATATATATATATATATATATATATATATATATATATATATATATTAGATAGATAGATATATAGATAAAAAGCTAAATGTTTATATTTCATTTTCGGTTCATTCTTGGTTTAAAAAAATCTTCAGGTTTCATATGCAGAGCGAAATGATAATGGTGCAGCATTTAGTTTGATTTTTTAATTATGCCTTATGTGACCAAAAATTTAGTATTTTCTGTTTTAGCTTTTTGATCGTGTTGGTGCCTTGTGCACATATTCACTGGAAACAGCAGGCGTTCACCAGAAATTCAGAGTTAGCAGCGGCCAACTTACTCCATGTTTGGAAGGAACTGTATTGCACCGATTACTACTACAGTGTCAATCGCCTCAGAGTGTCGATTACCACATTTGATGTCCAATGGCCACGAGAGAAACGAAGAGGAGGCAGTTGTACTAAATTGTAATAATTAACTCTTTATGATGCTGAATATCAATGATCAAATACACAATGTACATATTTACCATAAAGGTAGATCACAAATAGCAAATAAAATATACATATAAAGAGTGTAGGCCTGCACAAAATAACAAACAAACAAATTAAATTACTTCAACAGATGTGGATTTCAAGGATACAGATGGAGGCTGATTTCACAAATATGTAGTGGAAACAAGGGGTGCAACAGTCTGTGTTGGTCTTCACAGTTCTTTAAGAGGTTCAAATATCTGGATAGAGATGTGAAGCTGGTCGTTAAGCTGTAGTCTCAGGTCTCCTGATGCACGATGAATATTCAACGATGATGAATGCAAAGTCTAAGATGCTTGTTATTGACTTATCCCGTTGCTGTATATGACTCTAAATGTGGTTCTATAATAAGCAAATAAACAATCAGTAACGGAAAACTGCTTAAATGTGTGATAACAGCACAACAGAAATTGCTGCGTCATAGTAACTTATTATAATGGGCGATCATACTCGCCATCATAAGAGCATATGCTTCACATAATCGAGGAAACACACTTATTTTACATAAATTATAATCCAGTAGCGGTATATCAAGTTAAACGCTAAATAAATGGCATAATTATAATATAATGAATACTCAAACGAAACTCACAATCTTCAGTGACGCACATTCCAAAATCGTCATGAAGGAAACTTCAACGAGAAGTCTGAGACAATTAAGCATCATCCAATGCTAATCGAGATCACAAATATTCTCCTTGTAGTTCACAAAGTGAAATCGCTACAGAAGGAGATCTTAATTTGCATTATTTGCTGCTTACAGGGAAGACTGCCGGACCTATGCTTTCACTCTGCTATTCGCGCATTAAAACCTGATCCGCTCTCTCGCGATCACCAAACATGCCACGCCCTCTCAATTAAATTCAATGACCAACATAACAGCTGTACAGCCCTTATAATAAAGAACACAAACTGAACATGGGCTTTTTTACAGCTGTCAATCTACTTCTGTGTGTCATCTGTGTCCTGCAGTAAAGCAGGTAATCTAATCAATCTGGCAACTGGTCGGGTGTAAGTATGATCCTTGTCTTTAACAACAGCTGTTCTGACCCTACCATCAGAGCTATGAAGGATGGATGAAACGGTACCCACTCGCCAGAGTGCTCTCGGTAACTGCTCGTCAACTATAAGGACTACAGTTCCAACTGTAATGTTCTCTCTTTCTCTGTTCCATTTCTGACGAGCCTGTAATGTAGGCAGAAAGTCATGTATGAAATGCTTCCAGAAGTGATCACTGAGAATCTGACTGTGTCTCCACCTTTTTCGACTGAGAAGATCAGTCTCAGGATAAACTATCTGAGGTACTGAGGAGTCAGGCCGCCCCATGAGCAATGAGTTTGGAGTTACAGGATCTGGATCAGCTACATCACCAGATACATAACCCAAAGGTCTTCAATTTAAGATGCCCTCGACCTCTATTAAGACGGTCCTCAAAACCTCTTCAGTGACAATCTGGGCGCCTAGTGTGGTCCGTAGGGCTGTCTTCACAGACCTCACCTCTCTCTCCCATGATCCCCCGAAGTGCGGCGCACTGGGAGGATTGAATCGGAACCTAATCTGTTCTTTAGCCAGCTGATCTCTGAGGGTGGGTTGCATCTGATTGAAAGCCTCTTCCATTTCTCTATTCCCTCCTCTGAAATTTGTTCCCTGATCAGACAAAAGCTCATAGGGCTTTCCTCTACGTGGGATAAAACGTCTGAGGGACAACAAGAATGAATCTGCATCCATATGGTCCAGAAGATCAAGATGGACCGCTCGAGTGGTGAGGCACTTATAGAGAATACCCCACCTTTTCTCTGTGCAGCGGCCCAGCTTTATTGTAAAGGGACCAAAAGAGTCGACCCCAGTGGAGAAAAAAGGAGGCTTGAATAGCCTAAGGCTGAAAGGTGGAATATCTGACATCCTTGGAATTTCTGGTCGGCCTCTCCACTTCTGGCACTCAGGGCAGTAGCGCTGATGTTTCTTCACTGCTTCTCTTCCCCGTAAAATCCAGAACTTTCGCCGTAGCTCAGCATACACCCTTCCAGGTCCTGGATGATGTAACTGGGTGTCGTAATGCTTAATAAGGAGTTTCACAACTGGATGAGTTGGAGATAAGATCACAGGATGTAAAACATCTTTGGCCAGACTGTCACATCTTCTAAGTCTGCCACCCACTCTGATCAGGTTGGAATCTTTATCATACTCAGGTGCAAGTCCTGTGAGTCGACTGCTGGTGGGGAGAGGATTTCCTTCCTTGAGTAATGAAAGGTCTTCAGGGAAGTCTTGCATTTGGCAATGCTGCAGAAGAGTCAATTCTGCATCATGGTAGTCATCTGCATCTGCCGGTTCCCTAACTGCTAGCCGCCCCTTGCAGGGACCGCACTGTGGCTTCTAGCAGCTCTTGATAGCTACTAAATTGATGGACGTCTAGAATGATGGGTGTTGCAGTCTTGCAAAGTACCCCACAGAAAACAGGTTTCTTGAGTTCTTGAGTATCATCAGGGGTTTTACATTCAGGTGCCTTCGGCCAGTTGCACTTGGGTTGTGTCAAGAAAGCTTGACCATGCCTCCATCGAGTGTCTTGAGCCAATTGTAGCAGTGCCAAACCTCGTGTAATGTCATCGGCAGGATTATTAGATGAATCAACATAGCGCCAGGATTTTGGGTCAGACAGCTCTTGTATTTCAGTAACTCAGACTCCCACAAATACTTTGTACCTGCAAGAATCAGATTGCAGCCATGCAAGGACTGTGGTAGAATCATTCCAAAACACGAAGTCATGAATGTCTAAAGTCAGCTCTCTCTTTAATACATCACCCAGCTGTGCGCCTGTCAGTGCAGCGCAAAGTTCCAAGCATGATATGGAGAGCTGCTTTTTTGGAGCGACCCTAGATCTTGCAGCCAAGAAAGCTACCTGAATATTGTTTTGCTCATCCTCAGTACTCATGTATGCTACAGAGCCATAAACTCTCTCAGAAGCATGGCAGAATACATAAACACTGCGATTCTTGATTGCATGCTGGATGCTGGAGCTGTAGCATCTTGGCTGAGAGATCTGGGACAACTGAGGGAGCTCACTCTCCCACTGATGCCAAGCGGCAAGTAAATCAGCAGGGAGGCAGGGATCATCCCAGCCATGTTTCTTGTCCCAGAGCAACTGCACAATGATCTTGGCCCTTGTAGTGAAAGGAATCAGATACCCAAGGGGATCATATTGCTTGGCAAGTGTGCGATAGATCTTGCGCATGGTGGTTTCACCTTTCTCCTTCTGATATGGTTTGTATGCGAAAGTATCCGATTTGCAATGCCAAATCAGTCCGAGAGTACGTTCCTGAGGATTGGCTGTTTCATGACTAAGCCAGATCTCACTACTCTTTGATTTCAGCTCAGAAGGAAAGTCGTGAATGACCGTAGGAACATTACCGGCCCATTGTCGCAACTCAAATCCACCCTCCATTAGATGGTGCTGTCAACAGACAGTGCATTCAACAGATTGACGCACATCATCTGTTGGCTCAAAGTAGTTCCTGACATGGGACTGAAGGGCAAATATAGCGCAACATGGGCTACAGGTGGTTCCAAAGGGCAAAACGTCCCACTGATAGACTGTTGGAGGCTCAGCATTATTGCCATTACGCCACAGAAATCTGAGGAAAGGCTTGTCTTCACCAAGGAGACGGACTTGATGAAACGTACCTCTCACGTCACTGCAGACAGCTACCGGGTGCTCCCTGAAGCGGAGCAGAACTCCTAACAAGCTTGCCCCAAGATTAGGCCCAGGTAAGAGGTGCTCATTTAGAGACTGGCCTTGGAACTCGAAGGAGCAATTGAATACGATACGGTCCTTACCATTATGATGGACCATATGGTGTGGGATGAACCATGAATGAGGACTCAATGCACACTCCTGAGATGATAGTAAGGTGACGTAGCCTGCCTGCAGCAACTTCTGAATTTCAGCATTGTAAGTAGCGGCCATTTGTGGCTCTTTGTATAGTTGTCTCTCCATACTACATAAGAGAGCCATGACAGCTTCCTTCGGTGCATTTAATGGGGAAAGTGACTCTTTCCAGAGTAATGGGGTAGCGTATCGATTTACTCCATCCACATTAATTCTGATGGTCTTTTCTTCCAAAATGCGCAGGGCTTCTGCATCTTGTCGTGAGCGAGTGACTGCCTTGTCTGATCGATAAGGCAGAATGTCCAGTTTCCATAGCCTTTCAACCTGGTTAAAGAGTTCAGAATTTGGTGTCACACAAGAGACAAAGAGACACTCCTGTGGCTGAAGACGAGGACGAAGGAACCTTGATGGACCCTGCAACGTCCACCCAAGCCTTGTATGTACAGCTGCTGGTCCTCCTTTCGGTCCCAATCTCACTGGCTCCACTGGCGTGATCAAATGTGGATAGTCTGTTCCAATAAGCACTAATGGTTGGGCTTGGTTGATATCGTTCAAGGGCAGATCTCTAAGATAGCGGTACTTTCGCTGTAAATCAGTAATGGGATAAGTATGTTGGACAAGTTCCAGTTCTTTAGCCGTAAAGGCGCCTTGAATAGTGAATGATTTGTCAGGTTGTGAGGCTGGAGCTATTGAGAAAGACACAGAACGTCCACGGATGGTGTGAACCTCATGCCTAACAGTACGAAGTCTTCAACGGTACCTTGAAGGCCTAAACGTTGAGCGGCCTCATGCAGCAGAATCGTTCGCTCCGATCCGTCGTCCAGTACCACAAAGGTCTCTAAAGATTTGTCGCCATTCTGAATCACAACCCGACTCAGTTTCAGCAGCACTTGCTTTCCACTCGTGGGACGGTCAAGATACAATGTCTGTGAAGTGGAACTTATGGGGCCTGCGCTTCCTTCTGACTCTCTGTTGATGCCCTTTCTGTTAAACTCAGAATTGGTATTAACATCATGAAGAACTTCAAGATGTTTCCTATCGCATTTCTTACACTTAGCTTTCAGTGTACACTTTGAGATCTGATGACTTCGGCCACATCTCCAGCATCTATTGCCCATCTTGATCCAATTCTCAACCTGTTCTTTGTTCAAGAGCTTAAAATTGGAACACTGATTCATGTAATGTTGGAGGGTATCGCAGAACGGACAATACCTTTTGGGCTTCTCCCGATCCCTTTCAGAGGATGCCATCCCTGTCTTTGGATTTTCAGATGGCACTTGCTTCTGTTCTCCCCCATGCAGAACAGTGGTCAGCTTTCGAGGTATGAATCCAGGCTTCTTCTCTTTACGGAAACTATGCTTATCATGATCAGGGTATGTACCGTACTGGGTTCCCTCTACTTGCACACGAACCTCATATTCAAGCCAATCAGCCAAATCAAGTAAAGTAGGAATGGGAGTTTGAAGAGGGTTAACAAATCTCTTAAAATTGGCTCTTTGGTCATAAGGTAACTTACCCAAGAGACGAGATACATGAGAACCACACTTCAACTCAGTCCAGCCTGGGCTACCCAACTGATTCAACATTCCGACTAAGGCTCGAACACGAAGAGCAAATCCCTTGAAAGCTTTGACATCACCACCTTTAATGTTTGGCCCATCCATCAAACTGGTGATCCGCTGCAATGCCAGCTGATGTGGTTGCCCATACATGTCGGTAAGAGCTTGCATAGTGTCACTGAAAGGATAACGGCTGTGACTGTAAGAATCTGCAACAAGTAAAGCATCTTCCAACTTCAAATGATCCATGAGTATCTGAAACTTGAAAGATTCTGAGGCATCGTTGGGCAGAACATTGTCTAAAGCGAGCTTCAGTCTGGCGAACTCTCGTGGATCATCATGAATGAAGTCTGGGATGGTGGGTGTAGGCCCACGATATTGCACTGGCAATGGGTGCCAAGGACGGTTAAGCTCTTGGTCTAAAAATGGGTATGAACGATTAGAGGAATACAGCTGTTCATTACCACCATATTGATCCGTTCTCCGTTCCCGTTGATGATAAAGACTAAAACGATCAGTTAAGCCAGTTCTATGTGAAGGGTGCACCCTGTCCTCAAAGCATGGATCATGAAGATTTCTTATGGGCTGATACTCTAAATGTGAATGTAAAGTATGTGCCTCTGCTGGAGAATGACTGAAATCCCAAGGTGGGTAGCATGGAGGATTGGCCTGCAATGACATGGCACACTCTGACTGGTGATAAGGAGAATCAGACTGCCGATGCTGCAAACCATTGACAGTAGCACTTTGGCCAGTAACATGTTGCGGAGAGTCATTCTCACCATGAGGAGGTTCAATATACTGAGGGGTTGACTGGCCTGAATTTGATTGGCTACCACTCAGCCTGCTTACTCTCTCTAAACGATTAGTAAGATCTTCGATAAGATCTTGATAGTTATCATGACGTGAATGCAAGGACTCATCCCTAGGGGGCACCAACGGAACATGTTCAGATTGATCGGGATTCTGATCTTTCTGCTTAGAAACCAACATGCTAGTAGCTACTGGTGGAGAAGAAACTCTATCCTCTGCACTAAGAGAACGCTGTAAAGGTGGTGAAACCTGTGGCTGAGCTAAGACAGGAGAACTAGCAATTATATCTGAAATGCGTTGCACATCTTGCCGCAGCTGCTTGCTTTCCTCTCTCATTTCACGAATAAAAGAGAAAACATCAGCATGTGTTACAGCATTAACTTGCTCATCTGCAAATGTAAGTTGTCTCTGAGGATAACTAACCACATAATCCTGAAGATACAATGGTTGTCGAGTTATTCTGCGTGGCCTAACCACCTCATCCTCTACCATTTTCTCTCTGGGTCTGTACATCATTGACGAGACGGTTATAACATCCGGCTCGAAGGACCATTAAATGTTTGGAAGGAACTGTATTGCACCGATTACTACTACAGTGTCAACCGTCTCAGAGTGTCGATTACCACATTTGATGTCCAATGGCCACGAGAGAAATGAAGAGGAGGCAGTTGTACTAAATTGTAATAATTAACTCTTTATGATGCTGAATATCAATGATCAAATACACAATGTACATATTTACCATAAAGGTAGATCACAAATAGCTAATAAAATATACATATAAAGAGTGTAGGCCTGCACAAAATAACAAACAAACAAATTAAATTACTTCAACAGATGTGGATTTCAAGGATACAGATGGAGGCTGATTTCACAAATATGTAGTGGAAACAAGGGGTACAACAGTCTGTGTTGGTCTTCACAGTTCTTTAAGAGGTTCAAATATCAGGATAGAGATGTGAAGCTGGTTGTTAAGCTGTAGTCTCAGGTCTCCTGATGCACGATGAATATTCAATGAAGATGAATGCAAAGTCTAAGATGCTTGTTATTGATTTATCCCGTTGCTGTATATGACTCTAAATGTGGTTCTAAAGTAAGCAAATAAACAATCAGTAACGGAAAACTGCTTAAATGTGTGATAACAGCACAACAGAAATTGCTGCGTCATAGTAACTTATGATGGGCGATCATACTCGCCATCATAGGAGCATATGCTTCACATAATCGAGGAAATACACTCATTTTACATAAATTATAATCCAGTAGCGGTATAACAAGTTAAACGGTAAATAAATGGCATAATTATAATATAATGAATACTCAAACGAAACTCACAATCTTCAATGACGCACATTCCAAAATCGTCATGAAGGAAACTTCAATGAGAAGTCTGAGACAATTAAGCATCATCCAATGCTAATTGAGATCACAAATATTCTCCTTGTAGTTCACAAAGTGAAATAGCTACAGAAGGAGATCTTAATTTGCATTATTTGCCGCTTACAGGGAAGACTGCTGGACCTATGCTTTCACTCTGCTATTCGCGCATTAAAACCTGATCCGCTCTGTCGCGATCACCAAACATGCCACGCCCTCTCAATTAAATTCAATGACCAACATAACAACTGTACAGCCCTTATAATAAAGAACACAAACTGAACATGGGCTTTTTTACACTCCACATATTGTTAATTATTATTTTTTGCCATTGATACTGAAACACGCGTGAACTACAAAGCCTATTTTACCTCATGAATAATAGTTAAGCTTCAAATGGGCAACATCACAAATATGGAAACGGATTTCTTCTGAGTGAGAGAATGAGAAAGCCCAACCTTACCTTATGCTTAGCTTGAAATTATTATTATTTCTTGTTTGTTTATAGCTAAGCCTATATTATTATATACTGCAATTATATTTATCCATTAGAATTATATATTTTTAATTCTGGTTTTGTTCTGATATATTTGTTAAATTTAAAGGATTTGTTGTAAAGTGAAGAGAACTAAATATATCCTGTTGGTACATTATAACATTATTAGGCCAGCCATTAATATTTATAAATGTTATAAAATGCAACTTATACATGAATTATACAATATCAAAAATAAAAAATAAAACATGCAGCAAACGAACATAGGTGATTAATCCATTAAATTCAAACTTTACACGACTCATATATTTTTTCCTCTCACGAACTTAATTTATTTTTTGAGATTTTAAAGTTAGTTTAATAGTTCAATTCAATTCAATTCAAGTTTATTTGTATAGCACAGCATTGCTCAAGCTATGATATGCAGTTAAGGGAAGCAAACCAGATGAATTTATTTGATCTGTACATGAGCATCAGAGGGAATCCAGTTATAAATCCCTTCACAGTAGAGAAAGCCGCTTACATGTAGTGGTATATGTTGGTGTATTTGGCTATGCAAAGTTTAGGGTGGCTTGCCAATGTATTAGACTTCTCTAATACATAAAATAAGTAAGCTTGACCAGAGTTCTTGTGGGTAGAATAATTTATTGAAGACAGTAGTGTAGCAGTTCTTCAGCAGTGAACTTTCCCCTGTACACTGTAACTATTATAGTTGCCCTAGAACTTCTAGTCACGGTGGAGGTGTTGCTGTCATTTTTAAGGACTGTTTCAAATGTAAGATCTTACCAGTTGCTGCTTACACTAGTTTTGAGGTCTTAATGTGTAAAGTAGATTTAGTTTTATCATTAAGTTAGCTTGAAAAAGCCAACTTACTGATCTACTATTTAATCTTATTAAGTTGGCTTGAAAAAGCCAACTTACTGATCTACTATTTAATCTTATTAAGTTGGCTTGAAAAAGCCAACTTACTGATCTACTATTTAATCTTATTGAGTTGGCTTGAAAAAGCCAACTTAATGATCTACTATTTAATCTTATTATGTTGGCTTGGCAACAAGCCAACATACTGTTATGCTATTTAAACTTTTTTTTTTTTTTTATTAAGTTGGCTTGAGAAAGCCAACTTACTGATATTGTATTTAAACTTATTATTATTATTATGTTGGCTTGTAGCCAACATACTGTTATGCTATTTAAACTTCTTCTTCTTCTTTTTTTTCTTATTATTATTTTTCTGACAGAAATTCTGAACGCTACTCCTCCTAGGGCTTTAAAGCCACAAGCCCCAAACTCGGCAGAAACCTGCGGGATAGAGCGGTGCTGGTTGCTATATCTTTTCAGACTGATCAGACTTAAAGTTTTTTTTTTATTAATTTTTAAATGTCAAATACATTACCCATAGACTTACATTAACTGAGAAAAAATGCGCCCCTAGTTGCAATATCCGAGATTAAGGGAGGAGTCGGCCGGGTTTCGTTTCACTTTTAAACCGGTTAAAAATACCAAGTAAATAATACAATTTCTCTCAAACTGACAAGCTAAACCAACATATCTGATTATTACAGGGGTCAGGGCTCATTAATAATTGATTTCTGGGCAGAGAGCAGTCAGAAAGATGAGAGAAGAATCACTGCTGCTGTCTCCACGGAGCTCACAACGAGCGAATTCATTCTTATTTAAGACCTTTTAAAACGGCGATTGCACGCAATTCACACGTTAGAACACACCAAGAGCTAAAATCAGATGTTTCTGAACTGTTTAAAGTAATAACATGATATATTCGCGGCAGCGCAACTGCCCGCGAGCTCGCCATGTATTTCTCTGAACACTTGAAGAGAATCACTGCTGCTGTCTCCACGGAGCTCACAACGAGCGAATTCTTTCTTATTTAAGACCTTTTAAAACGGCGATTGCACGCAATCCACACGTTAGAACACACCAAGAGCTAAAATCAGATGTTTCTGAACTGTTTAAAGTAATAACATGATATATTCGCGGCAGCGCAACTGCCCGCGAGCTCGCCATGTATTTCTCTGAACACTTGAAGAGAATCACTGCTGCTGTCTCCACGGAGCTCACAACGAGCGATTTCTGTCTTATTTAAGACCTTTTAAAACGGCGATTGCACGCAATCCACACGTTAGAACACACCAAGAGCTAAAATCAGATGTTTCTGAACTGTTTAAAGTAATAACATGATATATTCGCGGCATCGCGACTGCCCGCGAGCTCGCCATGTATTTCTCTGAACACTTGAAGAGAATTTACAGCCTGTCACATTAAAACACTGCAGCGAAACGGCACAAAACAATTAGAAGAATATATTATACACATGAAAATGAGTGTTTATATGTGATTGTGAGATTTTATCTGTCAGGCTGAACCTCACATCAATTGTTATCCATCGTCACAACATGGTAAAGTCATTTATATATATTTTTTAAGAGCTTCTTAAAATAAATATTCCTGCGAATGCACACAATCCACCCATTAGAACACACTAAGAGAAAAATCCAGGGGTTTTTGAGCCGTGTATGTGCGCAAAATGCAATATTTGACATCGCGAAGGGAAAAAAAAGTCACATGACAGCCGCGTTTAGGGCGAGATCAGACAAATAAATAGGCTACACATTTCATTCACACTGACAAGCTAAATCAACATATGTTATTATTACCGGGTCAGATATCTCATTAATAAATTATGTCTCTGACCAAAGAACAGAGAGAAAGACGAGAGAGAAATGAGCACTTCATCAGCATTTTTTAAGAGATTCCAAAAATAATATCACAGCACTAGTCCACCCATTAGAACACAACAAGAGCAGAATTCAGGTGTTTTTGATATGTTTATGTGTGAAAAATGACATATAATTTGACAGCGTGATACAGCTTATGAATACTGGAAGGAAAAAAGTCACGACAGCCTTTTAACTCTGGAGTCGATTAACGCATATACGCGTTTTGAGTCATTTTCTGCTGATAACCCTGACAATTACTTAAATTACATTTTCAGTTTTAATCGTACAGATAAGAGCAATACATCAATCGAATCTGTAAAGGGTCTACTTTTTTTGGATACAAACATAATAACAACAAAACTTTGTGCACTTATAAAATAAAGATAACAAACAAGGTGTGCTGTCTTCAACCTTGTCTGCGCTGATCTTAATACTCAACGAAGAGACATGAGAGATATATCTATAGAAAGCTTGACATGTCTACTTTTAAACTAAACAAGTGCTGCCGAACAAATATTCTGTGATAAAGTACGCGATGTCCTTTTTTCACGTCTCCCTTCTAATGTGTATGGAAGGCCAAGAGGGTCAAATACACGTTAAATACGTGTATTTCACGCGTAGACAACACGTATTTAAAGCGTTAAATACGCGTTGTTTACTCATGAAAAATCAGCGTGTATTTAACGTGTATTTCACGTTTTAAATACAAGTTAAATACACGTGAAATACAAGTGAAGTATGCCTTAAAAATCAGTTTGAACAGGTCAGTGTAATTGGCTGCTGAGGACTTGGGTCAAACCACTTCTGTGTGCTTAGAGGGGTGTACCATTCATAGACAGGCAACCACCATTTAACATGCTATAGATCAGCTTATTCAGCCTTATTATTTAGTCTTTTTTCTTTTCTGTTTTGTATAGCCTATAAAAATAATATATTTAAGTTTCAGTTTTATGAAATATTTATTTTAAATATTAATTAAAATTTTGTGGTGATAGTATAACGTTTATAAAAGTTACAGTATTTTGTAATGAAACAGAACTTTTTGTTTAGCTCTTGACTCACCGAAGTATACTATATATAGTGTCCCTTCTTTAATTTTTCAGTAGTGTGATAACTTAAAATATGTTGTCAGTACTATTAAAATAAGATTAAATTGAATAGTATTTAGGAGATTATGGTTTTTGCATGACTTATTTCGCATTCAGCTAGACAACCCTGTCGTTGTTATCATAGCCTAGGCTTTTTATTAAAAAAGAAAACAGCAAGGGACCATGGAAAAAGACTGAAATAAGGTGTATTTTTTATGGTATTATTATTTTTTATTTTTTGCTGCGGGGCAACTCAAGAATGTTGGGCACACAAGTACTGTGGCTCTTTTGCCCCATGGCCAAGATGGCCAAGCCAACATCAAAGTTAGTTCACTAACTTTTAATTCTAGTTATGTTGGCTTGGCAACAAGCCAACATACTGTTATGCTATTTAAACTTCTTCTTCTTCTTCTTTTTCTTATTATTATTTTTCTGACAGAAATTCTGAACGCTACTCCTCCTAGGGCTTTAAAGCCACAAGCCCCAAACTCGGCAGAAACCTGCGGGATAGAGGGGTGGTGTGTGCTATATCTTTTCAGACTGATCAGACTTAAAGTTTTTTTTTTATTAATTTTTAAATGTCAAATACATTACCCATAGACTTACATTAACTGAGAAAAAATGCGCCCCTAGTTGCAATATCCGAGATTAAGGGAGGAGTCGGCCGGGTTTCGTTTCGCTTTTAAACCGGTTAAAAATACCAAGTAAATAATACAATTTCCCTCAAACTGACAAGCTAAACCAACATATATGATTATTACAGGGGTCAGGGCTCATTAATAATTGATTTCTGGGCAGAGAGCAGTCAGAAAGATGAGAGAAGAATCACTGCTGCTGTCTCCACGGAGCTCACAACGAGCGAATTCATTCTTATTTAAGACCTTTTAAAACGGCGATTGCACGCAATTCACACGTTAGAACACACCAAGAGCTAAAATCAGATGTTTCTGAACTGTTTAAAGTAATAACATGATATATTCGCGGCAGCGCAACTGCCCGCGAGCTCGCCATGTATTTCTCTGAACACTTGAAGAGAATCACTGCTGCTGTCTCCACGGAGCTCACAACGAGCGAATTCTTTCTTATTTAAGACCTTTTAAAACGGCGATTGCACGCAATCCACACGTTAGAACACACCAAGAGCTAAAATCAGATGTTTCTGAACTGTTTAAAGTAATAACATGATATATTCGCGGCATCGCGACTGCCCGCGAGCTCGCCATGTATTTCTCTGAACACTTGAAGAGAATTTACAGCCTGTCACATTAAAACACTGCAGCGAAACGGCACAAAACAATTAGAAGAATATATTATACACATGAAAATGAGTGTTTATATGTGATTGTGAGATTTTATCTGTCAGGCTGAACCTCACATCAATTGTTATCCATCGTCACAACATGGTAAAGTCATTTATATATATTTTTTAAGAGCTTCTTAAAATAAATATTCCTGCGAATGCACACAATCCACCCATTAGAACACACTAAGAGAAAAATCCAGGGGTTTTTGAGCCGTGTATGTGCGCAAAATGCAATATTTGACATCGCGAAGGGAAAAAAAAGTCACATGACAGCCGCGTTTAGGGCGAGATCAGACAAATAAATAGGCTACACATTTCATTCACACTGACAAGCTAAACCAACATATGTTATTATTACCGGGTCAGATCTCATTTATAAATTATGTCTCTGGCCAAAGAACAGCGAGAAAGACGAGAGAGAAAAGAGCGCTTCATCCGCATTTTTAAGCGCTTCCAAAAATAATATCACAGCGAATTGCACTAATCCACCCATTAGAACACAACAAGAGCAGAATTCAGGTGTTTTTGAACTGTTTATGTGTGCAAAATGAAATATAATTTGACAGCATGATACAGCTTATGAATACTTGATTTCTGGGCAGAGAGCAGTCAGAAAGACTAGAGAATAATCACGGCTGCTCAGCTCAGGCTGTCTCCACGGAGCTCGCAACGAGCGAATTTATTCTTATTTAAGACCTTTTGTAATTAAATTATATCGGCGATTGCACGCAATCCACACATTAGAACACACCAATAGCTGAATTCAGATGTTTCTGAACTGTTTAAAGTAATAACATGATATATTCGCGGCAGCGCGACTGCCCGCGAGCTCGCCATGTATTTCTCTGAACAAGTCTAAATAGATAATTCACAGCCTTTCACATTAAAACCCTGCAGCGAAACGGCACAAAACAATTAGAAGAATATATTATACACATGAAAATGAGTGTTTATATGTGCTTGTGAGATTTTATCTGTCAGGCTGAAGTTCTGAACGTCACATCAATTGCTATCCATCGTCACAACATGATAAAGTCATTTATATATATTTTTAAGAGCTTCTTAAAATATTAATGCACACAATCCACTCATTAGAACAAAACAAGAGCACAATCCAGGTGTTTGTTGAGCCGTGCAAAACGAAATATCATTTGACATAGAGGGGAAAAAAGTAACTGTAACTCCATGAATACTCAACGAAGAGACAGAGATATATCTATAGAAAGCTTGACATGTCTACTTTTAAACCAAACAAGTGCTGCCGAACAAATTTTCTGTGATAAAGTAATCCATATCAAAACAACGCAATGTCCTTTTTTCACGTCTAATGTGTGGAAGGCCAAGAGGGTCAAATACACGTGAATTTTAACGTGTCTCTGTAAAGGGTCTACTTTTTTTGGATACAAACATAATAACAACAAAACTTTGGGCACTTATAAAATAAAGATAACAAACAAGGTGTGCTGTCTGCAGCCTTGGTCTGCGCTGATCTTCATTTACAAACACGTCATTAAAATGAACTGTAACTCCATGAATACTCAACGAAGAGACATGAGAGATATATCTATAGAAAGCTTGACATGTCTACTTTTCTAAACAAGTGCTCCCGAACAAATATTCTGTGATAAAGTAATCCATATCAAAACAAAGCGATGTCCTTTTTTTCACGTCTCCTTTCATTATATCTAATGTGTATGGAAGGCCAACAGGGTCAAATACACGTGAATTTTAACGTGTCAACAACACGTTAAATACGTGTATTTCATGCGTAGACAACACGTATTTAATATTATTTATTTATCGGCGCTGCACAACATGGTAAAATAATTTATATATTTTTTAAAGAGCTTCTTAAAATACTATATTACTCCAATGTTATACCCAATATTATTTAACGTGTTAAATAGTGTTGTTTACAAGTGAAAAATCAGCGGGTATTTAACATGTATTTCACGTGAAATACACTGAAGTACACCTTAAAAATCTGTTTGAAAAGGTCAATGTCATTGGCTGCTGAGGACTTGGGTCAAACCACTTCTGTGAGCTTAGTGGTTGGGGTGTACCATTCATAGACAGGCAACCACCATTTAACATGCTATAGATCAGCTTATTCAGCCTTATTATTTAGTCTTTTTTCTTTTCTGTTTTGTATAGCCTATAGAAATAATATATTTAAGTTTCAGTTTTATGAAATATTTATTTTATAATAAATAGTAATTAAAATGTTGTGGTGATAGTATAAAGTTTATAAAAGTTACAGTATTTTGTAATGAAACATGACTTTTTGTTAAGCTCTTGACTCACCGAAGTATACTATATATAGTGTCCCTTCTTTAATTTTTCAATAATGTATGATAATTTAAAATATGTTGTCAGTACTATTAAAATAAGATTAAATTGAATGGTATTTAGGAGATTATGGTTTTTGCATGACTTATTTCACATTCAACTAGACAACCCTGTCGTAGCTGTTATCATAGCCTAGGCTTTTTATTAAAAAAGAAAAAAGCAAGGGACCATGGAAAAAGACTGTTGCAGGTGTATTTTTTATGGTATTATTATTTTATTTTTTTTGCAGCAGGGCAACTCAAGAATGTTGGGCACACAAGTACTGTGGCTCTTTTGCCCCATGGCCAAGATGGCCAAGCCAACATCAAAGTTAGTTCACTAACTTTTAATTCTAGTTATTATTATTCTTCTGAGACTAAATTTCTGACTGCTACTCCTCCTAGACCGTTAACTCTACAGACTCCAAACTCGGCCAAACTCTCCAGACTAATCTGACTTGAGTTGCTATATCTTTTCTAACTGATTGTACTTACGGTTTTCATAAAAATAAAGATTAAAAATTATAAAAATCCCATAGACTTGCATTGAAAAGCCTCTGCTCACCTGAACATTCCGTGAACTCCAACTGTCAAAAATTCAAATCTAAACACACTGAAGCCCATTAGACTCAATCAGACTTCCCTTCTATGTACTATTACTAACCCATTCAAACTCATTCAAACTCATCTATCTATCTATCTATCTATCTATCTATCTATCTATCTATCTATCTATCTATATTCAAACTCATCTATCTATCTATCTATCTATATTCAAACTCGTCTATCTATCTATCTATATTCAAACTCATCTATCTATCTATCTATCTATATATCTATCTTCAAACTCATCTATCTATCTATATTAAAACTAATCTATCTATCAATCTATCTATCTATATTAAAACTAATCTATCTATCCATCTATCTATCATCAAACTCATCTATCTATATTAAACCTAATCTATCTATCTAAATCTATCTTTCTATCTATCTATATTAAAACTAATCTTTCTATCTATCTTATGGTTGTATCTATCTATCTTCTGACTGTATCTATCTATCCATCTATCTATCTATCTATATTAAAACTAATCTATCTCTCTATCCATCTATATTAAAACTAATCTATCTCTCTATCCATCTATATTAAAACTAATCTATCTCTCTATCCATCTATATTAAAACTAATCTATCTCTCTATCCATCTATATTAAAACTAATCTATCTATCTATCTATCTATCTATCTATCTATCTATCTATCTATCTATCTATCTATCTATCTATCTATCTATCTTCATAGCAACACTCTAGCAACTATCCAAACCAACCTAGAAACCACCCAGGGTATCCTAGCAACCTCATACCAAAATCTTAGCAACCACCCCGGGTACCCTAGCAACCGCATAGCAACACCTTAGCAACCACTCAGGGTACCCTAGCAACCGCATAGCAACACCCTAGCAACCATCCCAGTTACCCTAGCAACCGCATAGCAACACCTTAGCAACCACTCAGGGTACCCTAGCAACCGCATAGCAACACCCTAACAACCATCCCAGATACCCTAGCAACCGCATAGCAACACCTTAGCAACCACTCAGGGTACCCTAGCAACCGCATAGCAACACCCTAGCAACCATCCCAGATACACTAGCAACCGCATAGCAACACCTTAGCAACCACTCAGGGTACCCTAGCAACCGCATAGCAACACCCTAGCAACCATCCCAGATACCCTAGCAACCGCATAGCAACACCCTAGCAACCATCCCAGATACCATAGCAACCGCATAGCAACACCTTAGCAACCACTCAGGGTACCCTAGCAACCGCATAGCAACACCCTAGCAACCATCCCAGATACCATAGCAACCGCATAGCAACACCCTAGCAACCACTCCTGGGGACCCTAGATCTATCTATCTATCTTCTGACTGTGTCTATCTATCTATCTATCTATCTATCTATCTCTGACTGAAAACCATCAAACTTAAAACTTTTCAAACTTCTTAAACTTTTCAAACTTTTCTAACTTTTTCAGACTTTCTGGTCAGGCTTTCTCAAGCCAACTTAAAGTTTGTCTTGACGAACTTTTTTATCTAGTTATGTTGGCTTGGCAACAAGCCAACATACTGTTATGCTATTTAAACTTCTTCTTCTTCTTTTTCTTATTATTATTTTTCTGACAGAAATTCTGAACGCTACTCCTCCTAGGGCTTTAAAGCCACAAGCCCCAAACTCGGCAGACACCTGCGGGATAGAGCGGTGCTGGTTGCTATATCTTTTCAGACTGATCAGACTTAAAGTTTTTTTTTTATTAATTTTTAAATGTCAAATACATTACCCATAGACTTACATTAACTGAGAAAAATTGCGCCCCTAGTTGCAATAACCGAGATTAAGGGAGGAGTCGACCGGGTTTCGTTTCACTTTTAAACCGGTTAAAAATACCAAGTAAATAATACAATTTCCCTCAAACTGACAAGCTAAACCAACATATCTGATTATTACAGGGGTCAGGGCTCATTAATAATTTATTTCTGGGCAGAGAGCAGTTAGAAAGACGAGAGAAGAATCACTGCTGCTGTCTCCACGGAGCTCACAACGAGCGAATTCATTCTTATTTAAGACCTTTTAAAACGGCGATTGCACGCAATCCACACGTTAGAACACACCAAGAGCTAAAATCAGATGTTTCTGAACTGTTTAAAGTAATAACATGATATATTCGCGGCAGCGCGACTGCCCGCGAGCTCGCCATGTATTTCTCTGAACACTTGAAGAGAATTTACAGCCTGTCACATTAAAACACTGCAGCGAAACGGCACAAAACAATTAGAAGAATATATTATACACATGAAAATGAGTGTTTATATGTGATTGTGAGATTTTATCTGTCAGGCTGAACCTCACATCAATTGCTATGCATCGTCACAACATGGTAAAGTCATTTATATATATTTTTTAAGAGCTTCTTAAAATAAATATTCCTGCGAATGCACACAATCCACCCATTAGAACACACTAAGAGAAAAATCCAGGGGTTTTTGAGCCGTGTATGTGTGCAAAATGCAATATTTGACATCGCAAAGAGAAAAAAAAGTCACATGACAGCCGCGTTTGGGGCGAGATCAGACAAATAAATAGGCTACACATTTCATTCACTCTGACAAGCTAAATCAACATTTGTTATTATTACCGGGTCAGATATCTCATTAATAAATTATGTCTCTGACCAAAGAACAGAGAGAAAGACGAGAGAGAAATGAGCACTTCATCAGCATTTTTTAAGAGCTTCCAAAAATAATATCACAGCACTAGTCCACCCATTAGAACACAACAAGAGCAGAATTCAGGTGTTTTTGAGATGTTTATGTGTGCAAAATGACATATAATTTGACAGCGTGATACAGCTTATGAATACTGGAAGGAAAAAAAGTCACGACAGCCTTTTAACTCTGGAGTCGATTAACGCATATACGCGTTTTGAGTCATTTTCTCCTGATAACCCCGACAATTACTTAAATTACACTTTCAGTTTTAATCGAACAGATAAGAGCAATACATCAATCGAATCTGTAAAGGGTCCACTTTTTTTGGATACAAACATAATAACAACAAAACTTTGTGCACTTATAAAATAAAGATAACAAACAAGGTGTGCTGTCTCCAGCCTTGGTCTGCGCTGATCTTCATTTACAGCACGTCATTAAAATGAACTGTAACTCCATGAATACTCAACGAAGAGACATGAGAGATATATCTATAGAAAGCTTAACATGTCTACTTTTAAACCAAACGAGTGCTGCCGAACAAATATTCTGTGATAAAGTAATCCATATCAAAACAACGCGATGTCCTTTTTTCACGTCTAATGTGTATGGAAGGCCAAGAGGGTCAAATATACACGTGAATTTTAACGTGTCTCTGTAAAGGGTCTCCTTTTTATTGGATACAAACATAATAACAACAAAACTTTGGGCACTTATAAAATAAAGATAACAAACAAGGTGTGCTGTCTGCAGCCTTGGTCTGCGCTGATCTTCATTTACAAACTCGTCACTAAAATGAACTGTAACTCCATGAATACTCAACGAAGAGACATGAGAGATATATCTATAGAAAGCTTGACATGTCTACCTTTAAACTAAACAAGTTCTCCCGAACAAATATTCTGTGATAAAGTAATCCATATCAAAACAAAGCGATGTCCTTTTTTCACGTCTCCCTCATTATATCTAATGTGTATGGAAGGCCAAGAGGGTCAAATACACGTGAATTTTAACGCGTCAACAACATGTTAAATACGTGTATTTCATGCGTAGACAACACGTATTTAATATTATTTATTTATCGGCGCTGCACAACATGGTAAAGTAATTTATATATATATTTTTAAGAGCTTCTTAAAATACTATATTACTCCTATATTATATCCAATATTAGATAACGCCTTAAATACGTGTTGTTTACACATGAAAAATCAGAGGGTATTTAACGTGTATTTCACGTGTTAAATACACGTGAAATTCACGTGAAGTACAAGTTAAAAATCAATTTGAAGAGGTCAATTTCATTGGCTGCTGAGGACTTGGGTCAAACCACTTCTGTGAGCTTAGAAGGGTGTATCATTCATAGACAGGCAACCACCATTTAACATGCTATAGATCAGCTTATTCAGCCTTATTATTTAGTCTTTTTTCTTTTCCGTTTTGTATAGCCTATAGAAATAATATATTTAAGTTTCAGTTTTATGAAATATTTATTTTATAATAAATATTAATTAAAATTTTGATTAAAATTCTTTAATTTTTCAGTAATGTGTGATAACTTAAAATATGTTGTCAGTACTATTAAAATAAGATTAAATTGAATGGTATTTAGGAGATTATTGTTTTTGCATGACTTATTTCACATTCAGCTAGACAACCCTGTCGTAGCTGTTTTCATAGCCTAGGCTTTTTATTTAAAAAGAAAACAGCAAGGGACCATGGAAAAAGACTGTCGCAGGTGTATTTTTTTATGGTATTATTTATTTTATTTTTTTGGCAGCGGGGCAACTCAAGAATGCTGGGCACACAAGTACTGTGGCTCTTTTGCCCCATGGCCAAGATGGCCAAGCCAACATCAAAGTTAGTTCACTAACTTTTAATTCTAGTTATTATTATTCTTCTGAGACAGAATGTCAAACGCTACTCCTCCTAGGGCTTTTAAGCCACAAGCCCCAAACTCGGCAGACACCTGCGGGATATAGCGGTGCTGGTTGCTATATCTTTTCAGACTGATCAGACTTAAAGTTTTTTTTTAATTAATTTTTTAATGTAAAAATACATTACCCATAGACTTACATTGTCTGAGAAAAATGAGATTTAGGGGAGGAGTCGGGTTTCGTTTCACTTTTAAACCGGTTAAAAATACAAGTAAATAATACAATTTCCTTCAAACTGACAAGCTAAACCAACATATCTGATTAGTACAGGGGTTAGGGCTCAATAATTGATTTCTGGGCAGAGAGCAGTCAGAAAGACGAGAGAATAATCAGCTGCTGCTCAGCTCAGGCTGTCTCCACGGAGCTCACAACGAGCGAATTCATTCTTATTTAAGACCTTTTAAAACGGCGATTGCACACAATTTACCCGTTAGAACACACCAAGAGCTAAATTCAGATGTTTCTGAACTGTTTAAAGTAATAACATGATATATTCGCGGCAGCCAAATGTCCACGAGCTCGCGATGTATTTCTCTCGGACAAATAAATAGGCTACACATTTCATTCACACTGACAAGCTAAACCAACATATGTTATTATTATCGGGTCAGATCTCAAATAAACTAGAATTAAAAGTTAGTGAACTAACTTTGATGTTGGCTTGGCCATCTTGACCATGGGGCAAAAGAGCCACAGTACTTTTGTGCCCAACATTCTTGAGTTGCCCTGCTGCAAAAAAATTAAAATAAAATAATACCATAAAAAAATACACCTGCAACAGTCTTTTTCCATGGTCCCTTGCTGTTTTCTTTTTTTAATAAAAAGCCTAGGCTATGATAACAGCTACAACAGGGTTGTATAGCAGAATGCGAAAAAAGTCATGCAAAAACCATAATCTCCTAAATACCATTCAATTTAATCTTATTTTAATAGTACTGACAACATATTTTAAGTTATCACACATTACTGAAAAATTAAAGAAGGGACACTATATATAGTATAGTTCGGCGAGTCAAGAGCTAAACAAAAAGTCCTGTTTCATTACGAAATACTGTAACTTTTATAAACTTTATACTATCACCACAAATTTTTTAATTAATATTTATTATAAAATAAATATTTCATAAAACTGAAACTTAAATATATTATTTCTATAGGCTATACAAAACAGAAAAGAAAAAAGACTAAATAATAAGGCTGAATAAGCTGATCTATAGCATGTTAAATGGTGGTTGCCTGACTATGAATGGTACACCCCTCTAAGCTCACAGAAGTGGTTTGACCCAAGTCCTCAGCAGCCAATGACATTGACCTCTTCAAACTGATTTTATAGTGTACTTCACATGTATTTCACGTGTACTTCACGTGTATTTAACACGTGAAATACAAGTTAAATACTCGCTGATTTTCCACGTGTAAACAACACATATTTAAGGTGTTAAACAATATTGGATATAATATTGGAGTAATATCCCAAATGGTTGATTTGTCACTTTATGGTAAACGTAGAAAAGCTAAGCTAATGTTTTCAGATAATCCTTTCTGCTGTCAGAATGTACTATTTGCTGAGAAATATAACTTTCTGATCATTCATTATAGTTCATATTTTCTGATTTCCATAGTATGTGTATGAATTCTGGTACTTTTGCCATAAAGTGACATATCAACCATTTGGTAGAGGCCGATATAAAAAAAAATTTGGGACGTGTTGAAAAAAAATACATTGAGTGTGGTAACTAATGACCTAAGGAGATAAGAAATGCAAACAAAAACATTTTCAAATGCTTTTTTCTTGGTGGGGCAGTTAAAGGGTTAAAGTATTTTAAGAAGCTCTTAAAAAATATATAAATGACTTGACCATGTTGTGCAGCGCAGATAAATAAATAATATTAAATACGTGTTGTCTACGCATGAAATACACGTATTTAACGTGTTGTTGAAGCGTTAAAATTCACGTGTATTTGACCCTCTTGGCCTTCCATACACATTAGATATAATGAAGGGAGACGTGAAAAAAGGACATCACGTTGTTTTGATATGGATTACTTTATCACAGAATATTTGTTCAGGAGCACTTGTTTAGTTTAAAAGTAGACATGTCAAGCTTTCTATAGATATATCTCTCATGTCTCTTCGTTGAGTATTCATGAAGTTACAGTTCATTTTAATGACGTGTTTGTAAATGAAGATCAGCGCAGACCAAGGCTGCAGACAGCACACCTTGTTTGTTATCTTTATTTTATAAGTGCCCAAAGTTTTGTTGTTATTATGTTTGTATCCAAAAAAAGTTGACCCTTTACAGAGACACGTTAAAATTCACGTGTATTTGACCCTCTTGGCCTTCCATACACATTAGACGTGAAAAAAGGACATCGCGTTGTTTTGATATGGATTATTTTATCACAGAATATTTGTTCGGCAGCACTTGATTGGTTTAAAAGTAGACATGTCAAGCTTTCTATAGATATATCTCTCATGTCTCTTCGTTGAGTATTCATGGAGTTACAGTTACGAATTCCCTCGATGTCAAATGATATTTCGTTTCGCACGGCTTAACAAACACCTGGATTTTGCTCGTTTTGTTCTAATGAGTGGATGTGCATTAATATTTTGAGGAACTCTTAAAAATATATATATAAATGACTTTACCATGTTGTGACGATGGATAGCAATTAATGTGACGTTCAGAACTTCAGCCTGACAGATAAAATCTCACAAGCACATATAAACACTAATTTTCATGTGTATGATATATTCTTCTAATTGTTTTGTGCCGTTTCGCTGCAGTGTTTTAATGTGAAAGGCTGTGAATTCTCTATTTTAGACTTCAATTGTTCAGAGAAATACATCGCGAGCTCGCGGGCAGTTGGCTGCCGCGAATATATCATGTTATTACTTTAAACAGTTCAGAAACATCTGAATTTAGCTCTTGGTGTGTTCTAACGTATGGATTGCGTGCAATCGCCGTTTTAAAAGGTCTTAAATAAGAATAAATTCGCTCGTTGTGAGCTCCGTGGAGACAGCCTGAGCTGAGCAGCCGTGATTCTTCTCTCGTCTTTCTGACTGCTCTCTGCCCAGACATCAAGTATTCATAAGCTGTATCACGCTGTCAAATTATATTTCATTTTGCACACATAAACAGTTCAAAAACACCTGAATTCTGCTCTTGTTGTGTTCTAATGGGTGGATAAGTGCAATTCGCTGTGATATTATTTTTGGAAGCGCAAAAAATGCTGATGAAGCGCTCATTTCTCTCTCGTCTTTCTCGCTGTTCTTTGGCCAGAGACATAATTTATAAATGAGATCTGACCCGGTAATAATAACATATGTTGGTTTAGCTTGTCAGTGTGAATGAAATGTGTAGCCTATTTGTTTGTCCGATCTCGCCCCGAGACGCGGCTGTCATGTGGACTTGAAGTGTTCAGAGAATTACATCGCGAGCTCGCGGACATTTGGGTACCGCGAATATATCATGTTATTACTTTAAACAGTTCAGAAACATCTGAATTTAGCTCTTGGTGTGTTCTAACGTGTGGATTGCGTGCAATCGCCGTTTTAAAAGGTCTTAAATAAGAATAAATTCGCTCTTTGTGAGCTCCGTGGAGACAGCCTGAGCTGATCAGCCGTGATTTTTCTGTCGTCTTTCTGACTGCTCTCTGCCCAGAAATTAATTATTATTGAGCCCTAACCCCTGTACTAATCAGATATGTTGGTTTAGCTTGTCAGTTTGAAGGAAATTGTATTATTTACTTGTATTTTTAACCGGTTTAAAAGTGAAAAGAAACCCGACTCCTCCCCTAAATCTCATTGCAACTGTAGGGGCGCAATTTTTCTCAGACAATGTAAGTCTATGGGTAATGAATTTTGACATTTAAAAATTAATAAAAAAAAAAAAAACTTTAAGTCTGATCACTCTGAAAAGATATAGCACACACCACCACTCTGTCCCGCAGGTGTCTGCCGAGTTTGGGGCTTGTGGCTTTAATGCCCTAATAAAAATAAAAATAAGTTTAAATAGCATAAGCCAAGCCAACATAATTATGTCTCTGGCCAAAGAACAGAGACAAAGACGAGAGAGAAATGAGCGCTTAGCATTTTTTAAGCATTTTTTTGCGAATGCACTAATCCACCCATTAGAACACAACAAGAGTAGAATTCAGGTGTTTTTGAGCTGTTTATGTGTGCAAAATGAAAAATAATTTGACGGCGTGATACAGCTTATGAATACTGGAAGGAAAAAAAGTCACGACAGCCTTTTAACTCTGGAGTCGATTAATGCATATAGCCTACGCGTTTTGAGTCATTTTCTCCTGATAACCCCGAAAAATACTTAAATTACACTTTCAGTTTTAATCGTACAGATAAGAGCAATAGATCAATCGAATCTGTAAAGGGTCCACTTTTTTTTGGATACAAACATAATAACAACAAAACTTTGTGCACTTATAAAATAAAGATAACAAACAAGGTGTGCTGTCTGCAGCCTTGGTCTGCGCTGATCTTCATTTACAAACACGTAATTAAAATGAACTGTAACTCCATGAATACTCAACGAAGAGACATGAGAGATATATCTATAGAAAGCTTGACATGTCTACTTTTAAACCAAACAAGTGCTGCCGAACAAATATTCTGTGATAAAGTAATCCATATCAAAACAACGCGATGTCCTTTTTTCACTTCTAATGTGTATGGAAGGCCAAGAGGGTCAAATACATGTGAATTTTAACGTGTCTCTGTAAAGGGTCTATACTTTTATTGGATACAAACATAATAACAAAAAAACTTTTGGCACTTATAAAATAAAGATAACAAACAAGGTGTGCTGTCTGCAGCCTTGGTCTGCGCTGATCTTCATTTACAAACACGTCATTAAAATGACCTGTAACTCCATGAATACTCAATGAAGAGACATGAGAGATATATCTATAGAAAGCTTGACATGTCTACTTTTAAACTAAACAAGTGCTCCCGAACAAATATTCTGTGATAAAGTAATACATATCAAAACAACGCGATGTCCTTTTTTCACGTCTCCCTTCATTATATCTAATGTGTATGGAAGGCCAAGAGGGTCAAATACACGTGAATTTTAACGCGTCAACAACACGTTAAATACGTGTATTTCATGCGTAGACAACACGTATTTAATATTATTTATTTATCGGCGCTGCACAACATGGTAAAGTCATTTATATTTTTTAAAGAGCTTCTTAAAATACTATATTACTCCGATATTATATCCAATATTATTTAACGCGTTAAATACGTGTTGTTTACACGTGAAAAATCAGCGGGTATTTCACGTGTATTTCACGTGTTAAATACACATGAAATACACGTAAAGTACACGTTAAAAATCAGTTTGAAGAGGTCAATGTGATTGGCTGCTGAGGACTTGGGTCAAACCACTTCTGTGAGCTTAGAGGGGTGTAACATTCATAGACAAGCAACCACCATTTAAAATGCTATAGATCAGCTTATTCAGCCTTATTATTTAGTCTTTTTTCTTTTCTGTTTTGTATAGCCTATAGAAATAATATATTTAAGTTTCAGTTTTATGAAATATTTATTTTATAATAAATATTAATACAAATTTTGTGGTGATAGTATAAAGTTTATAAAAGTTACAGTATTTTGTAATGAAACAGGACTTTTTGTTTAGCTCTTGACTCGCCAAAGTATACTATATATAGTGTCCCTTCTTTAATTTTTCAGTAATGTGTGATAACTTAAAATATGTTGTCAGTACTATTAAAATAAGATTACATTGAATGGTATTTAGGAGATTATGGTTTTTTCATGACTTATTTCGCATTCAGCTAGACAACCCTGTCGTAGCTGTTATCATAGCCTAGGCTTTTTATTAAAAAAGAAAACAGCAAGGGACCATGGAAAAACACTGTTGCAGGTGTATTTTTTTATGGTATTATTATTTTTATTTTTTTTAAAGCAGGGCAACTCAAGAATGTTGGGCACACAAGTACTGTGGCTCTTTTGCCCCATGGCCAAGATGGCCAAGCCAACATCAAAGTTAGTTCACTAACTTTTAATTCTAGTTATTATTATTTTTCTGTCCGGAAAAATATTTGGACACTAACTCCTCCTAGACCGTTCAAGCTACGTACTCCAAACTCGGGTCAGACCTTCATACTGTTCTGACTTGGTGTGCTATATCTTTTCAGACTGGTTTGAGTTACGGTTTTCTTAGAAATTAATATTAAAAAGTCATAAAAATCCCATAGACTTTCATTGACAGGATGTTCAGATGACCCAAGCTCCAAATCCCATTAGACTCGATCAAGCTTTGATGCTAATCAATTTAAACTCATTCAAACTCATCTATCTATCTATCTATCTATCTGACTATTTCTATCTATCTATCTATCTATCTATCTATCTATCATAGAACATAAATCATGGTTAACTATGATAAATCATGCTAGAATCAGTAAATCATTCTAGAACGTGGTAAATCGTGGTATACTATAGTAAATCATGGTAAACTATGGTAAACCGTGGTAAATAATGGTAAATCATGGTAAACTATGGTAAATCGTGGTAAATAATGGTAAATAATGGTAAACTATGGCAAATCGTGGTAAACTATGGTAAATCATGCTAGAATCATAGTAAATAATACTTGAACATGGTAAATCATGGTATACTATAGTAAATAATGGTAAACTATGGTAAATCGTGGTAAACTATGGTAAATCATGCTAAACTATGATAAATCAATGCTAGAATCAGTAAATTATAATTGAACATGGCAAATCGTGGTATACTATAGTAAATCGTGGTAAATCATGGTAAACTATGGTAAATCATGCTAGAATCAATAAATCATACTTGAACATGGTAAATCGTGGTATACTATAGTAAATCATGGTAAACTATGGTAAATCGTGGTAAATCATGGTAAACAATGCTAAATCATGCTAGAATCAGTAAATCATAATTGAAAATGGTAAATCATGGTAAACTATGATAAAACATGCTAGAATCAGTAAATCATACTTGAACTTGATAAATCGTGGTATACTATAGTAAATCATGGTAAACTATGGTAAATCATGGTAAATAATGGTAAACTATGGTAAATCATGGTAAACTATGGTAAATCGTGGTACACTATGGTAAATAATGCTAGAAACATGCTAGTCGCATGGTAGTCATGCTAGAAAAATGCTAGCAATATGCTAATAATGTTAGCAAAATGCTAGTCGCATGCTAGTCATGCTAGAAACATGATAACACCAAATGCTAACATGCTAAAATCATGCTAATCATGTTAGCAACATGCTAGTCGAATGTTAATCATGTTAGAAACATGCTAGCAACATGCTAATCATGCTAGAAACATGCTAGCGACATGCTAACAAAATGTTAATATTGCTAGAAAAATGCTAACGACATTCTAGCAACATGCTAATCATGCTAGAAAACATGCTAGTAACATGATAATAATGCTAGAAACATGCTAGTGACATGCTAGAAACATGCTAGCAACATCCTAATCATGGTAAAATAATGCTAACAACATGCTAGAAACATGCTATTAACATGCTAATCATGATAGAAACATGCTAGTCGCATGATTATCATGCTAGAAACATGCTAACAACATGCTAAAATCATGCTAATCATGTTAGCAACATGCTAGTCGAATGTTAATCATGTTAGAAACATGCTAGCAACATGTTAATCAGGCTAGAAACATGTTAGCGACATGCTAACAAAATGCTAATATTGCTAGAAAAATGCTAACGACATGCTAGCAACATGCTAATCATGCTAGCAACATGCTAATTATGTTAGAAACATGCTAGTAACATGCTAATCATGCTAGAAACATGCTAGCTACATGCTAGTCTTGCTAGAAAAATGCAAACAACATGCTAACAACATGCTAGTAACTTGGTAATCATGGTAGAAACATGTTAGTCGCATGCATTCTTTCTGTCAAACTAATCTATCTATCATTTTTTCTTTTGAAGTAATCTATATAATTGTAACTAATATATCTTTCTTTCAACTAATCTATCAATCTAACTTTAAACTATAAACTTCTAACTTCTTTGAACTTCTTTGAACTTCTTCAAACTTTCTGGTCAGGCTTTCTCAAGCCAACTTAAAGTTTGTCTCAACAAACTTTTTTTCTAGTTTTTCTTATTATTCTTATTTTTCTTACTCAAATTAGTCTTATTGTATTTTTCTAGTGCTAAAATAAATCACTTTTATGCTGTCTAAGTTTCTGTCTAGTGTTTTATAATTGTTCGCCGGCACCCCCCATTATGGGACTTACAGCTGAAAGTGCTATACCTAACTTATAATTGTAATTTATCAGTGTGTTACAAACATAATTTTGATGTCTTTGTAAAGAAGACACTTTGCTGGCTACTCTTCAGCACTGATCAATGTTGCTTTTAAAATCTGACCAGATACAGGTATTGAAGTAATATTTTATGGAATCATTGGATCTGCCTTGTTTTCTTCTTCTATTATTTTGCCTGTAAATAATTTAGTTTTAGCCTTTAAACAAAGTCATTGGCTTTTTCTGCTTGTCCTCACAGCATGTACAGTAAGTGACTATTATTATTATGATTATTTATTTTTTAAATATATATATATAAATCAATTATGTATAACTAGTTTATCATCCATCATTCTTAGTCACACCTGCCCAACACCCACTCACTCACTGTTGCATTTTGTTTTGGTTTGATGTAATCAGGTGCGCAGAAACTTCCGGGAATTTTTCTTGTCCTCTCCACTGCTCAAGATCTGCTATGATGTTGTGACCTGGGCTGCCACTCAGCTGACTGTCTGCTACATTGTAATGCCCTTCCTTCTACTTGCAGTGGAACCAACCTTGCAGTATTACAGGTAAAAGCTCAGCTATTCAATTTTGTGTAGTGTGAAATTTGGCAATAAATAGTGAAGTAGTGTGAAGTCTGGTCCACATTCAGCTTGTTCTGGTCAAGAACTGTCTATTAAAAAACAAAGTTGTTATCCTCTCAGCATATAAAATTTCCAACCACAGTTTTTGTTTTATGTGAATTTTAAGGGTAGGTAAATCTAGGTTACACTTTATTTTGATTGTCCACTTTAGACATTCTACTAACTGTAAATAACTAGAGCATTTGCGGACTGTTAGGTTAGGGCTAATAGAATAAGTTGCCTTACTTGCCTTACTTAAGTTGCTTATGGTCAGTATTATTATTTTGATGTTCTGATGAGCATCCATCAAAATAAATGTTATAATATATTAAGAAATATTATCTACTAATACTATAATGACTGTTATTTGACATATAGCTGCAAAGTTGTTTATAAGTAGTAGAATGTCTAAAGTGGGCTATCAAAATAGTGTTACCTAAATCTGAGATTGTACCACCACAGGTGTGTGGGATGCAACAAAGTCATAGCTCTTTTAAATAATTGTATACTAGTCCTTACAAACGACTGTACAGGCATCACTAAGTAATATGACTATATGTAAGGAATAATTGACAATGGGCCCTAGAATTATTGGAAAACAATGCACACCCAAGGTGTTTATTATCTTAAATCCATAACAGTGCACAAAACAAACAATTGTGACCCATTCTGTGAAACCCTGGCTAAAATCACATTATGAGAGAAAGAGCATCACAGTTATGATAGCCCTACAAATTATGAGAATAGATCATTTGTGTTTATTGCTGTAAATGATAGATTTGATATACAGTGGATTTCAGATACAATGCTCTAATTTTCTTTTATAACATGATAAATGCTGAAATTAATACTTTTATTGACACACGTTTTATTATTTTGAGCAAAAAAAGAAAAATACGGGAGGTTTGCTTCCTCTCTGGGTTTACTTTAGTTGCAGAAACATCTTTTCTATCATTAGATGACTGCAAACAGACCTTAATATCAATTCACAAGACTGAAAATCAGGTCAGTGCCGGGAAAGGTGAGAAAATTGCAGTGTGCATTTTTCGTGGCATCACCAAAACTTCAAGTAAAGACTTATTTTTTTTGGTTACTCAATAGTCTGCAAAGATAACCGACGTATTTTGAGGACATTTCATGCCTGGTACATGTCAAATAATTAAATAACTTAGGTTGTAGAGGCCAGTGTTGGGCAGTAATGCATTACTTAGTACCGCATTACTGTAATTTGATACTTTTTTAGTAACGGAATAATTTAACGTGTTAGAATTTTCAAAATAGTTTTAAATCAGAGCAGTGGTTCCCAACCTTTTTCAACTCGTGGCCCACACAACCAAACACATATGTTTGCGTGGCCCACTGCAAAAAAAAAATCTATTGTGCTTTCTTTGATCAATTTTGCGATTTCGATTTAAGTCAAAATAATCACTATAGCAAAGGTGTAACAAAATTTCTAGACTTATGCCAAATATAAATAAATAAATCCCATGTCCAGGGACTTTTTTTCTTTTCTTTTTTTGCTCATTAATTGTAGCAGTACCTCAGGTGTTGAAATGGATTTGTTATACATTATACAGGTTCACATGTACTCCGTTTGCAGTGCATATACATTATGTGTAAAAGCTGCAGAAGCAGCAGATAGATTGCATTAATGTAACGCGAAAGCACATTCAAATAATGCACGAGTGCGAATCTCTCTGTTCGCACGCAGATTTCCTTTGCTCTGTCACAAAACCAGACGTGCTTGCTCAGATACACGCTGACTCAGATAGTGCCCTTAGGACCCATATAAGGAAATTTCGCTCCATCTAACATCACACAGAGCCATACTCGAAAAAAACTTTCCGAAACTTGTGACAAACCGGAAGGAGTATTTTGGAACAGAAATACTCCTTCAAACGTACAACTTAATTTTTGAAACTTTGTCCATGTTTAGCATGGGAATCCAACTCTTTAACAGTGTAAAAAACTCAGCATGCATGAAATAGCATCCCCCCCCCCCCTAAACGATTTAGAAATAAAGTCTGTGTGAACTTGAATAATTAGCTACACATCAGAAATCACTGATGACAGATCAGGCATTAATGAACACTGTTACTCACTGTTTGTGGCGGTGCTGTCTAATCCATATCATAAAAGTCTGTCTGTAATGCCTCTCCTGACATTGCGACTGAATTATATGTAAATATTTGGGGCGGGCAAAGCAGAGAAAGGGGAGGTAACAATTCTCCTTACAATGTCACAAAGAGGAGATTCAAGATCAGCCCGTTTCAGCTTCCATTTTCTCAAAGGCAGAGAAAGATGGCAAAATCTCAGGTTTCTGTTTCCCTGGGTGTCCACTAGTGGGCTCACTTCCCCTTAGGCACCTCACCATAGGCACTAGAATTCCTCTAGTCTGGTCCTGTCTTCACAGTAATTGCACTCCAGTTAATTGCACCAGGTGCAGGCAAGCTATTGTCATTAGCCTCCTTATAAATACCAGTCTTTCCCTGTTGTTTGTATGGAGTCCTTACCCTTTGTATGTTCAATCTTCTCGCTCCCCGAGATTCTTCCTTCCTCATATTCTGAGTTCCCGTTCCTATTCCTTTCTTGTTTGTTTGTTTTTGTTTGGACTGCATTCTGGTTTTGACCCTGGCATGTCTGACAACGAATTTGGATTATCCCCAATAAAGCATACCTGCGATTGGATCTCTTGTCTCCCTGTGTTTCACTGGTCGCGAATCGTTACAGAAGGACTCCATCCACAGAGATCCAGCGGTATGTCTATTTCAATTTCCTCCCCAGCCACCAAGCGGGAGAGGAATGGCTTTGAGGGTACTCGCCTGGTTGTGTTCCGTGGGACCAGGGGAGGTCGCTCAGGAGTGAGTGGTCGAGAGGAGGTCCGGCAGTGATCTCCACTGTGGCCTGAGTCAGGTTTCCGTTGACTTTCCAGAATTGAGTCAGGTTCCGGTTGACCCTCCAGAGTTGAGTCAGGTGCTCGTGGACCCTCCAGAGTCAGGGTTAGTCACGTTGACCTTCCAGAGTCAGGGTTAGTCACCAATGACCTTCCAGAGTCAGGACTAGTTCCTGTTGACAATCCAGAGTCGATTCAAATTCCAGTTGACTATCCAGAGTCGAGTCAGGTTCCTGTTGACCTTCCAGAGTCGAGTCAAATTCCAATTGATTATCCAGAGTCGAGTCAGGCTCCTGTTGACCATCCAGAGTCGAGTCACGTTCCAGTTGATCCTCCTGAACCAAGTCAAATTCCTGTTGACCTTCCTGTTGAAATTCCTGTCCACGAGCCGGAACCTGACTCAACTCTGGAAAGTCAACGGGCACCTGACTCGACTCTGGTTCCGGCTCGTGGACCCTCCAGAATCAGGGCTACTCACCGTTGACCTTCCAGTGTCAGGACTAGTCACCATGGGCTTTCCAGAGACAAGGCTAGTCACCGTTGACCTTTCAGAGTTAAGTCAAGTCACTGGTGATCTTCAAGGACTGAGTCAAGTCACTGGTGATCTTCAAGGACAGAGTCAAGCCACTGGTAATTTTCAAAGAATGAGTCAAGTCACCAGTGATCTTCAAGGACTGAGTCAAGTCCCCGGTGATCTTCATGAACAAAGGCAAGTCACCACTGATCTTCATGAACAAAGCCAAGTCACCATTGATCTTCATGAACAAATACAAGTCACCAATGATCTTAATGAACAAATGCAAGTCACCAATAATCTTCATGAGCAGAGTCAAGTCAGGACCGATCTTCTGGAATCCAGTATAAACACCATGGGATTACCAGAGTTTTGTTATCCCGTTGGTCCGGCCGCACGGATGTGGTGGTCTTCTGCTCCACCCTGGGGGCCTTCGGCCTTGACCACAAGGATGTGGTGGTCATCTGCTCCCTCTTGGGGGGCGTCTGGTTCGACCACACAGACGTGGTGGTCTTCTGCTCCGCCCTGGGGGCTTTCTGCATCGACCACAAGGATGTGGTGGTCTTCTGCTCCGCCCTGGGGGACTCCGGCCTCGGCCACAAGGATGTGGTGGTGTTCTGTTCCGCCCTGGGGGGCATCCGTCCCAACCACACGGAGGTGGTGGTCTTCTGCTCCGCCCTGGGGGAGGTTATCAAACTGTGCGAGAACATACCCCAAAGTGGGGAATAAGTTGTACCCCTGGGGCGCAAGAGCCCCCCAAAGTTGCCCCATAGACATACTATGGTGAGGGATCGCCCATGAAACATAAAAATGCCCATAGACTTTCATTGACAGGATAGTCATGCTAGAAACATGCTAGCAAAATGCTAATCATGTTAGAAACATGCTAGCAAACATGTTAGTCGCATGCTAGTCATGCTAGAAACATGTTAGCAAACATGCTAATCAAGCTGAAAATATGCTAGGAACATGCTAGCAACATGCTAGTCGCATGCTAGTCATGCTAGAAACATGTTAGCAACATGCTAATCATGCTAGAATCATGCTAGCAACATGCTAGTCGCATGCTAGAAAAATGCTAACAACATGTTAATCATGCTAAAATCATGCTAGCAACATGCTAATGAAACTAGCAACTTGCTAGTCGCATGCTAGTCATGCTAGAAACAAGCTAGCAACATGTTAATCATGGTAAAATCATGCTAGCAACATGCTAGTCGCATACTAGTAATGCTATAAACATGCTAGCAACATGCTAATCGCATGCTAATCATGCTAGAAACATGTTAACAACATGCTAGTCACATGCTAGAAACATGCTAGAACATGCTAATCATGCTACAAACAGGCTAGTCGCATGCTATTAATGCTAGAAACATGCTAGCAACATGTTAATCATGCTAAAATCATGCTAGCAACATGTAAGTCGCATGTTAATCATGTTAGAAACATGATAGCGATATGCTAGCAAACATGTTAATCATGCTAGAGACATGTTAGCGACATGCTAGTCGCATGCTAAAATCATGTTAACAACATGCTAGTCGCATGCTAGTCATGCTAGAAACATGCTAGCAACATGCTAATCTTGCTAACATCATGCTAGCAACATGCTAGTCGCATGCTTGTCATGCTAGAAAAATGCTAATATGTTAATCATGCTAAAATCATTCTAGCAACATGCAAATCAAACTAGCAACTTGTTAGTCGCATGCCAGTCATGCTAGAAACAAGCTAGCAACGTGCTAATCATGGTAAAATAATGCTAGCAACATGCTAGTCGCATGCTAGTCATGCTAGAAACATGCTAGCAACATGCTAATAATGCTAGCAACATGCTAGTTGCATGCTAATCATGCTAGAAACATGTTAACCAAATGTTAGTCTCATGCTAGTCATGCTAGAAACATGCTAGCAACATGCTGATAATGCTAGAAAAATGCTAATAAACATGCTAATAATGCTAGAAACATAATAGCAACATGTTAATCATGCTAGCTACATGCTATCAACATGCTAATAATGCTAGCAACATGCTAGTTGCATGCTAATCATGCTAGAAAAATGCTAACAACATGCTAGTCGCATGGTAGTCATGCTAGAAACAACATGCTAGTTGCATGCTAATCATGCTAGAAACATGCTAACAACATGCTTGTCGAATGCTAGTTGCATGCTAATCATGTTAGAAACATGCTAACAACATGCTTGTCGAATGCTAATCATGTTAGGAACATGCTAGCGACATGCTAACAACATGCTAATCATACTAGAGACATGCTAGCGACATGCTAGTCGCATGCTAATCATGCTAGAAACATCCTAGAAACATGTTAATCATGTTAACAACATGCTGGTCGCATGTTAGTCATAAACATGCTAATCATGCTAGAAACATGCTAGCAACATGCTAATCATGGTAAAATCATGCTAGCAACATGCTAGTCGCATGCGAATCATGTTAAACATTCTAGCAAAATGCTAATCATGCTAGTAACATGCTAGTCATGCTAGCAACATGCTAATCATGCTAGAAACATGTTAGCGACATACTAGCAAAATGCTAATCATGCTAGCAACATGCTAGCAAAATGCTAATCATGCTAGAAACATACTAACGACATGCTAAAAATATGTTAATCATGCTATAAACATGCTAGAAACATGGTAGCGACATGCTAATCATGTTAACAGCATGCTATTTGCATGCTAATCATTCTAGAAATATGCTAGCAACATGCTAGCCATGCTAGAAACATTGTAGTGACATGCTAGTCATGCTAACAACATGCTAGTAACTTGCTAATCATGCTAGAAACATGTTAGTCGCATGCATTCTTTCTGTCAAACTAATCTATCTATCATTTTTTCTTTTGAACTAATCTATATCATTCTTTCTAACTAATATATCTGTCATTCATTCTAACTAATATATCTTTCTTTCTTTCAACTAATCTATCAATCTAACTTTAAACTATAAACTTCTAACTTCTTCAAACTTTCTGGTCAGGCTTTCTCAAGCCAACTTAAAGTTTGTCTCAACAAACTTTTTTTCTAGTTAGAAGTATATCTAAAGCATGTGTGTTCAGATCAGGGTTGGACAGGTTTTCACAACAAATCCTGCCCAGTTGCTTCTCAAAACTAGTCCAAAACTAGCCCAAGCGCATTTTTAGGAGGTTCCCAGATAAAAAATTACTTCTGGGGTTAAAATATAAGTTTTTTTTTTGTCATGGATGCCTTGGTAAAATTCGCTTTTTAGGGGATAAATACCACGTTATTGGTATTGGAGTTGCTTCAAACCGCAGACCTGAAACCGAACCGCAGACTTGGCAACACTGGTTCAGGTGGAGTGGCAGTTACTACAGAGAGCCGTAGTCTACCGACAACTGACACAAAATTCGCTTTCAAAATCGACAAAGAATCGCATCCGATTTTAAAATCGATTTTGTGTAGATTGTCAAGTGAATTATGGCTCCGTGTAGTAAATGCCAACTAGTGTTGCCAAGTCTGTGGTTGTTTTTCATGACCGCGGGTCGAAGCGACAATACCAATAACGTGATATTTAGCCCCTAAAATGCGAATTTTACCGAGGCAACCAAGCCATATAACTTATATTTTAACCCCAGAAAGCAATTTTTTTATCGGGGAACCTCCTGGAAACGAGATTGGGCTAGTTTTGGACTAGTTTTGAGAAGCAACTGGGCAGGATTTGTTGTGAAAACCTGATAACCCTGATCTGAATGCCTGTGCTGGAGATATACTTCTAATTACAGGAGCGTCTTTACTGATGAGATGAGCATGAGAATCGCATTCAATTTTTTGCACAGCCCTACCTGAAACACGCACACAAAGACAGCATGCGTTCCCAGGTCCCAAATAAATGGTCAGACAGAATTACAGTATTTTAAAATATCTGTTTTGTTGTGTATTTACGCAAAAATAAACTGTTATGTCTTAACTCAGCATTTGGGGAACAGTTGAGGAAAAACACCTGATGCACCTAAATATTAGATCAGTGCAATATAAACCTGTTGATTTGTATTGTTGTTAATATTAATCATAAAATAGAATAAAAGGAATCGCTCACTCTCTGCCCTTGAGTGAATAATTGTATTAGCTGTAACAATATTCAGTTTATTTGTAATTAATACATACAATGAATATGATGCTGTGATTTTACATTTGATTATTCAATTTCAGTTTTTCTTACATTTTTGTGTTGTGCCAGATTTATTACAAATGCTGCTCAGTAGCCTAAAGACATAAATTTGATCATCTACTTAAATTTCATATATTAATTTATATATTAATGACATTTTCTACTTTTATTTCATTTTACTAATAACCTCATACAAATAATTTCAGTGAATTGAATTGGTAATTGTTGCTACAATCAAACTCTTGTGGTTTCCCCCCATTTCTTTCAATGTTTTTTGTGCTTTTTGACCATGCACATCATAATAGATAGACCTGTTTTACATAACTTGAATAATTTTTCCATAAATCGTCCCCTTGGAATTATAAGGTTCTAACTGACATTTTTGTCAAAATGTAGTTATTCTCATATTGTTATTCTGTGACAACTTATTTACATTATGTGATAGATTTTTTTATGTTGTATACGTTATAGGATTTTTATTTAAAAAAACAATAAGGTTATATCTACACAGTCAAATGGAATGCAAAAACTTTGAAGCTCAATATCTCAAGATTTCTCGGAATGCAGATAGAACCTTAAAATTCCGAAAGAGGACGAAATGTGTCATATATCACTAAATCTCTGTTTTAATTTGTAGTCAGGATAATTATGGTTCAAATGTGTTGAAGCTTTAAAGCTTTTCTTTATATTGGAATTTCTCTCAGTCAATATATAAAGATATCAATGTAATATTTTCTCGGAATGTTCTTTACATTACGTTGGATGGTTTTATGTGTTATGTGGGTTTTCACAGAGAGTAATACTTGTATTTTGGTTTCTTCTCTGTTCTTCAGATCAATGTACTTTCATGTGCATGTCATCAGCATTCTGGCTATGATTCTTCTGCCCAGCAAACCCAGTTGCTTCAAGTCTGAAATTCATGCCCTGCACTTCAACAATAATGTGAAGGAGGACTAAACCCTTCTGACCCTTCTGTTGTGTGTGTGTGTGTGTGTGTGTGTGTGTGTGTGTGTGTGTGAACTGGGAGAGCAGAGGCACTGAGAGACAAAAGCTACTTTGTGTGAATAAACACACACACACGTTTGTTTTTGTGAAAAGTGAGCACATCCCATAGGCGTAATGGTTTTTATACTGTATAAACTGTATGATTTATAAGCATTTTGAAAAATGGGGACATGGGTTATGTCCTCATAAGTCACCCTCTCCTTGTAATATCTGTGTCATAACCACCATTATAAAGAGTTGTGTCCTGATATGTCACAAAAACAAGAGCACACACATACACACACACACACACACACACACACACACACAATACCCAGGCCACAACTGAGCTTTATACAAGTGTACACAGCCAGGGATACAGTCCATTTAATCAAAAACACACTTAATCAAAAGCAGCTTGAGAAAGTTTTTACAAGAACTGATAAGAGCACACAAAGTTTGATTTATGCTGTACATGGTATATGACATAAGGAGGCAAGTATCTGTTTTTGTCAGTTAATGAATGCTGCTCATTTAAGGGTATTTTAAAATAGTTGAACACTGTATTTTATCTTAGTTTGTCATGTTAAGACATCAATTTTGTGAAATTACAGTGTAGTAAATACATAATGGCTATAAATAATGAATTAAAACACTACTGCAAATATTAACTGAAGAATAATCAAATTAGAATAATCAAATGTGTTATGAATTGTGATACCTGAATAAATGTTATAGGTTTTTGAATGAATTAATGGGCACTGTATGTACACATTCCCAAGTTTTTTTTTTTTTTTTTTTTTTTTTCTAAAACCCTTTTTTCTAAAACCCTGGCAAACAGAATATGTTTTGACTTGGGAAAGTAAGCAAGGTCACAGTCATACAAGCCTACATTGAACAACATCAGGAGTATCAGGCCCTTCCTAATTGAGCATGCTACACAAATGTGCCTCGCTGGTGGCATCTTCCTGTAACACCTGGACAAATCAGTGACACAATTATTTGTTCTATTTAACACCCCTACCCCCAACCAACATTCAAGAAATAAGGTTCTCTGGAACTCTTTTCCTGAAATTAAAATAACCCCAAAAGGACAGATCAGACCTCTGGTTATCACAACTAGATAAGCTTTACAACTCAGTGGTATTCAGAGAGTTTTACTCACTTAATTCACTTTGAATAGACGCATTCTGACCATAGGACTGCATGCCACGAACCCCTAAACTGAACGTTTTCAGCAGTTATTTGTGTTTGTGCCCTGGTGTTTCTGGTTTCTGGACAAAAACCTGACTTTTTTGTGCATGGTAGTTTTCCAGTTTGCTCACTAATGCGATTAACTCCCAGACGCCAACAGAAATGTTTACTCACTCACCGGTAAACCCACGTACATTCCTGTGCACACAAGAAGTAAAGTCCCAACAAAATCCAGGGTACAAAAATAAGTCTCTGTCAGAAGGAGATGCATAAACGAGAACACAAGTGTACTATTTATGGAGGCTATATCTTTAACACCAAGCATTTCTGCAGACTCTGTTGATATTCTCCTTGATTTCAAAAGTTAAGAATGTTATTGATGATATTGTTCTTATAATAGTCAGTAAGAAAACAAACAGACAGAAATCAGTCTGGAGAAGATCAACAGCAGTTCAGAAAAGACAATGTAGAAAAGCAGAGTGGATGTGGCAGAAGACAAAACTTGTAATCCACTATATCATCTATTAAGACAGCCTTCATACTTTAACGTGAAACTAGCCACAGCTAGACAGAATTTCTTCTCAAACCCTATAAACAGTAACTTTAATAACACTTGTACTCTTTTTGCCACTGTTGAGAGACTGACAAACCCCCCCAAGTCAGATTCCCAATGAAAAGCTCTCAGACAGCAAATGCAATGAGCTTGCATCCTTCTTTTCTGAGAAGGAAGGTGATTAGCACATCCTCAAGTAATGCAAAGGTCAGACAGATTAGGCCACAATATCAAAAAGATACTATGTCTATTTTTGAGGCAATTGATAGCAAAATTCTGGAAGACAGTGCAGCACCTAAAATCGTCAACCTGCTATCTTGACACACTTCCCACATCTTTTTTCAAAAGTGAGAAAAAAGTTTATCTGCTTAGAAGCAGATCTTTTAGAAGTGGTGAACGCCTCACTTCTTTCTGGGACATTTCCAAACTCCTTAAAAACTACAGTTGTTAAGCCCCTCCTGAAAAAAGCAATCTTGATAACACCATTTTGAGCAATTTTAGACAAATATCTAATCTTCCTTTTATAGGCAAAATTATAGAAAAGGTAGTATTTAATCAGTTGAACAAATACTTAAACTCAAATGGATACCTGGACAATTTTCAATCTGGTTTTCGAACCGCATCACAGCACAGAGACAGCACTCATTAAGATAATAAATTATATTTGCTTAAATTGTGACTCAGGCAAAATATCGGTGCTGGTATTGCTAGATCTCAGTGCTGCGTTTGACACTGTTGATCATAACATACTACTAGAGAGATTGGAAACTGGGTCTGGCTTTTTGGGATGGTACTCAAATGGTTCAGGTCATACTTAGAAGGGAGAGGATATTATGTGAGTATAGGAGAGCATAAGTCTAAGTGGACGTCCATGACATGTGGAGTCCCACAAGGGTCAATTCTTGCACCGCTCTTGTTTAGCCAATATATGTTCCCACTAAGTCAAATAATGAGAAAGAACCAAATTGCTTATCACAGCTATGCTGATGATACCCAGATTTACCTAGCCTTATCTCCAAATGACTACAGCCCCATTGACTCCCTCTGCCAATGCATTGATGAAATTAATAGTTGGATGTGCCAGAACTTTCTTCAGTTAAACAAGGAAAAAACTGAAGTCATAGCATTTGGAAACAAAGATGAAGTGTTCAAGGTGAATGCATACCTTGACTCTAGGGGTCAAACAACTAAAAATCAAGTCAGGAATCTTGGTGTGATTCTGGAGACAGACCTTAGTTTCAGTAGTCATATCAAAGCAGTAACTAAATCAGCATATTATCATTTGAAAACATTGCAAGAATTAGATGTTTTGTTTCTATCCAAGACTTGGAGAAACTTGTTCATGCCTTTAATGGGCTCCTCACCGGCCTTCCCAAAAAGACAATTAGACAGCTGCAGCTCATCCAGAACGCTGCTGCCAGGATTCTGACTAGAACCAGAAAATCTGAGCATATCACACCAGTCCTCAGATCCTTACACTGGCTTCCAGTTTCATTTAGGATTGATTTTAAAGTACTTTTACTCGTATATAAGTCACTAAAAGACCTAGGACCAAAATATATTTCAGATATGTTCACTGAATATAAGCTTAACAGACCACTCAGATCACTAGGATGGAGTCAGTTAGAAATGCCAAGGGTTCACACAAAGCAAGAAGTATGGGTCACCATACTTGGCTGAATGTCACTTCACTTTAGTTACTATGCCGCCCACAGTTGGAATCAGCTTCCAGAAGAGATCAGATGTGCTAAAACACTAGTCACATTTAAATCTAGACTTAAAACTCATCTGTTTAGCTGTGTATTTATTGAATGAGCACTGTGCAGTGTCCGAACTGATTGCACAATATTTTATTTTATGTAAAATCATTTGGTAACTGTTTTAAATTCATTTTAAATAAGTATTTTTTATAATTGTAAAAATTTAAAAAATGCTTGTTTTATTCTTATTATTTTTCTTCATTATTATTTTACTTTCTTTTATGTAAAGCACTTTGAATTACCATTGTGTACAAAATGTGCTATATAAATAAACTTGCCTTGCCTTGCCTATTCTGAATGGATTTGCATACTGTATAGATGCACCTGGTATCGGCCACGATACTGAACTCCTGTACTTATACTTATTAAAATGCCCTGAAACCAAATGCCAATACCACACAGCATGTGATAAGTGCCCTATTCAGACAAAGAAACACAGACAACAACAGTTATTAGAGTTTTAGGATGTCTATGAAGTCTATGTATGCAATGAATATATCATGTATAGCTGAAGTGTGCTAGCTGATAAAGCATACTTAGTGTATTGAGCGACAGCAGAGGAGATGCGCAAACTTGTCGAATGAATATACCTTCTATCACTGGAAAGTTTGTAGTTCAGTCGGATATGCCAAAAACAATGAAGTAAAACAATGCACAAGTTACTAAATGGTAGGGAAACAGAGAGAGAGAGAGAGATAGAAAGTGTGCTCGCCCACTTCTGTTGTGTGATCTTTGATGTTCACTCACTTAGCACACACATTTGGATTAAAACGAAGTCATAAAAAAATAAGACCATTTATTGGGGCATTCACTATAAACATAATTTATTTTCAACCTTAGTCATACAAGACTTTTTGGCGAAAGTGAATCTAGAAGCCTGTGTGAAATGTGCTCAGCTGTTACTGCTTGAACCTCTCATTCTCCACCAGAAGCCTACAAATAGGTGCATGTTTTATGTGTGTTTTGCTTGGTTGAGTGTTTCTGCATTTTATGAGTGGTTTTGGAATATAAATCAGAGCACGTTTCAGATAAAAAAAAATGTGACTTCTATTCATGAAAATATCACAGTAAGGAGATTTATAACGAGTGGTTTTTAAGTTTTTTCAAGTTTATTTGTGTATCACTTTTTACAATACGAATCGTTACAAAGCAACTTTACAGAAAATTATGTTTCTACAATATTTAGTAGTAGCCTATGGTGGTGACTGTCAGTTTGTGCACGTTTGACAGGATTTTTAGAAAAAATTTATACAAGACGTAGTCAGCTAGACGATGAACATTATTAATATTATTAATTAATAATTGTTATATGATGCAGTCACACTTGTAGCAATATTTGTTAGTTCTGTTGTTGATTCAGGGTTAGCATCATCTGAGGTCCTCTGAGGGTCAGCATCATCTCTTCTCAGGTGTTCTGGATCCAGACTGGAGCTTGTGTAAATCCTAATCCCGTGACAAAAACATAGAAACAAAATAGAGACATCATTAACATAGCTGCTGATCCAACAAACTAAAATTAGTTTAACCCAAGCTAATGAATAAAAATTCACATTTGATCGGATGCAACTACACTAACAATTTAAGATACATTAATCGAATGCTTGGCGAAAGAGATGCGCTTTTAATCTAGATTTATACAGAGAGAGTGTTTCTGAACCCCGAACATTATCAGGAAGGCTATTCCAGAGTTTGGGAGCCAAATGTGAAAAAGCTCTACCTCCTTTAGTGGACTTTGCTATCCTAGGAACTACCAAAAGTCCAGCGTTTTGTGACCTTAGCGTGCATGATGGGTTGTAGCGTGGTAGAAGGCTAGTTATGTATGCAGGAGCTAAACCATTTAGGGCCTTATAGGTAAGTAATGATAATTTATAACTGATACGTAACTTAATAGGTAGCCATTGCAGAGACTGTAAAATTGGGGTAATATAATCATATTTTCTTGACCTGGTAAGGACTCTAGCTGCTGCATTTTGGACTACCTGTAGCTTGTTTATTGATGAAGCAGGACAACCACCAAGAAGTGCATTACAATAGTCCAGTCTAGAGGTCATGAATGCATGAACTAGCTTTTCTGCATCAGAAACAGATAACATGTTTCTTAGCTTGGCAATGTTTCTAAGATGGAAGAATGCAGTTTTTGTAACATTGGAAATATGATTTTCAAAAGACAAGTTGCTGTCTAATATAACACCCAGATTTCTGACTGTAGAGGAAGTAACAGTACATTCATCTAGTTGCAGATTGTAACTACAAGATTCTATGTAGTGTTTTTTGGTCCAATAATTAATATCTCTGTCTTATCTGAATTTAATTGGAGAAAATTATTTGTCATCCAATCTTTTACATTTTTAACACACTCTGTTAGCTTAGATAATTGAGAAGTTTCATCTGGTCTCGTTGAGATATATAAATGAGTATCATCAGCATAACAGTGGAAGCTAATTCCGTATTTTCTAATAATATTACCAAGGGGCAACATGTATATTGAAAATAGAAGGGGACCAAGGATGGATCCTTGTGGCACTCCATATTTTACTGATGATAAATGAGATGACACCCCATTTAAGTAAACAAAATGGTAGCGATCGGACAGGTAGGATCTAAACCATCTTAGAGCCTGCCCTTGAATACCTGTATAGTTTTGTAATCTATCTATGAGTATGTCTTGATCTATGATGTCGAACGCAGCACTAAGATCAAGTAATACTAGAAATGAGATGCAGCCTTGATCTGACGCAAGGAGCATGTCATTTGTAATTTTGACAAGTGCAGTTTCTGTGCTATGGTGGGGCTTGAAACCTGACTGAAATTCTTCATACAGATCATTTTTAAGCAGGAAGGTGCTCAATTGAGCAGACACAACTTCAAAAATTTTTGACATAAATGGAAGATTTGAAATAGGCCTATAATTTGCCAGTACACTAGGATCTAAATAATAAGAGGCTTGATAACCGCCAGCTTGAATGGTTTTGGGACGTGACCTAAAGATAACGATGAGTTAATGATATTGAGAAGCGGTTCTTCGGCTACAGGTAACAACTCTTTCAGTAATTTAGTGGGTACAGGATCTAATAAACATGTTGTTGGTTTGGATACATTGATAAGTTTATTTAGCTCTTCCTGTTCTATGGTTGTAAAGCACTGCAGTTTATCTTTGGGTGCGATGGATGAAACTGAAGTGTTAGACGCTGTAGAATCTACATTCGCTATTGTATTTCTAATGTTATCTATTTTAAGTCATTACTATTTAACGTTGGTGGAATATTTGTAATCAGGTGGCGTCTGGTAATTTGTTAATTTAGCCACTGTGCTAAATAAAAACCTTGGATTGTTTTGGTTATTTTCTATGAGTTTGTGTATATGCTCTGCCCCTAGCAGTTTTTAGAGCCTGTCTATAGCTGGACATACTGTTTTTCCATGCAATTCTAAAAACTTCCAAGTTAGTTTTTCTCCATTTGCGTTCAAGACTATGAGTTTCTTTCTTGAGAGAGTGAGTATTACTGTTATACCATGGCACAGTATGTTTTTCTCTAACCTTTTTCAATTTGATGGGGGCAACAGTTTCTTATGTATTAGAGAAAATAATGCCCATGTTGTCAGTCTTTTCGTCTAATTCATGTGTATTTTTGGGTACAAATAGCAGTTGAGATAGATCATGCAGGTTATTTGCGAATCTTTCTTTGGTGGCTGGAACAATAGTTCTGCCCAGACGGTAACGCTGAGACATATAGTTAATATCAGTTATACGCAGCATGCACGATACAAGGAAATGGTCTGTAATATCATCACTTTGAGATACAATATCTATAGCAGTAAGATCGATTCCATGCGATATAATTAAATCTAGTGTATGATTAAAACGATGAGTGGGCCCGGTGACATTTTGCTTGACTCCAAAAGAGTTTATTAGGTCAGTAAAGGCAAGTCCTAATGTATCATTTGTATTATCAACATGATTATTAAAATCTCCCATGATTAGCGCCTTATCAACCTTAACTAGAAGGTCTGAGAGGAAATCTGCAAATTCTTCTAGGAAATCAGTATATGGCCCTGGTGGTCTATACAAAGTAGCCAGAGCAAGAGATACATTAGATTTCTTTTGCATGTCTGACAGTGTAACATTTAGCAGAAGTATTTCAAAAGAGTTAAACCTGTATCCTGTTTTCTGGGTGACATTGAGAATATCACTATATATTGTTGCAACACTTCCGCCATGACCAGTCTGACAGGGCTCATGCTTATAACAGTAGTTTGGTGGAGTAGACTCATTTAGACCAAAATAATCATTTGGTTATAGCCAGGTTTCAGTCAAGCACTTCAGTCAAGTGATCTAATATTTATGAGCCCAAACTTTAAAAATTGTTTTTTTTTCATTTACTTTACATTTTTCTGGTTTAATTCCGATAAGATTTTTTCTAGATCCTACATTATATTTATATTTTGACCTCACTATTCGGGGAACAGACACAGTCTTAATAGTTTTTACAGTGCAAGTACTTTTATCATTTAAGTGGGTGGAACAAAACTCATCATAATGGTTATTTGAGAATTGACTTACCAGTCACATGGAGCGAAGTGTCCTGGAGATGTTGTCAGAAAGCAGCCCCGCTCCGATTCTGCTAGGTTGTAATCCATCAGTGCGAAACAGCCTAGCATGCTCCCAGAAAAGATTCCAGTTATTAACAAATAGCAGTTTCTGTTCTTTACACCATAACAACAACCATTAATTTAAAGCAAAAAGTCTACTGAACGTTTCGTGTCCTCGTCGATACGTGGGCAGTGGTCCTGACATGGTGATCGTCACCGCGGGCGTCGTGCTGTGAACCGTCTCGATCAGGCTGCTGAAGTCCCTCTTCAGCGTCTCCGTCTGCCGCAGCGTGGTGTCGTTAACCCCGGCGTGAAGCACAACTGCTCTGGGGCTCTCATCGGCCTTCAGGATCGCGGGTATCTGCGCAGAAACATCGAGAACACGAGCACCAGGCAAACAATGAGTGTGCACTTTACCTTCGGCTAACGTAGCACGGACGTATCGGACGATGGAATCAAAGGCAGGAGGGGGAGAAGTAGTCGCCCGGGGCCCGGATCGCGTCCTCCGCTGTGGACGGCGTCGCAGTGAAGGACATCTGGCAAGATCGCGTCCTGGGTGCACCGGGCCTGTGCAGAGAAACACACAGAGTAGACATGGTTGGATTGTTAACAGAACGCTATATACTTACCCCGGACTTGTGAGCCTCAGCCCGGGATGATTCCCTGCATTATGTGAAATGCTCGTTTTCACTCAATATCCTATTAATCTTGAGTACCTATAGAGTAGTACTGCATCCTTCATAACTCCAAAAAGTCTTTAGTTTTATTATATTCATAAGAGAAGGATAGTCTGTACCGATTTTTCCAGAAAAACACGACAGACTGGAGGCGTGACGTGTGGGCAGAGCTAAAGAATCACGAGCGCCAGTAGGCTTTTGCGTTGAGAGCGTTTGGAAGCTGTGACATTACCTTGAGGAGAAAACCATCATCCAAAACAAACCATGGCTAACAGTCAGATTCAGCCGTTTATTTATGATCCAGAATCAGATGCCGAGGCTGAAACTGAACGAGAGCAACAGCAGCAACAACTCGCTCCGAGCGGGGCTCGAACCCGGGTCTCCGGCATGGGAGGCGGAAGCACTAACAAGGAGGCAGAGATATTTTAAGCAGTTTTACTCACCGCCTGCGGTTCCAACACACGATCGTGACCCTTTTTCGTTGGGATTGCATCATCCTTAAGAAATAAACGATACGCAAATCCGTCGTCAAACTGGGCCTTGTTTGTAAAACAAGCATCTTCGAAATGCAGGGAACAAACACAAACACTTGCACAACTCCGTTGATGCTCTGTAAAAATAAACTCCATCCACTGGTCCCTTAATGCTGTTTTTTCTTTGGTAATCTGTGCAGGGTTGTCTTGCCCTGGCAACCAAAAACACACTCCTTTTGTGAAATTTCGCGACGCTCTCGCTCTGATCAGTGATTGTCTGTGCTCAGCCTCTCAGTGCTCTGCTATACGGGAGCGCGCGCTCTTCCGGCAGACGTGCCCTTAGGACCCATATAAGGAAATTCCGCTCCATCTAACGTCACACAGAGCCATACTCGAAAAAAACTTTCTGAAAATTGTGACAAACCGGAAGGAATATTTTTGGAACAGAAATACTCCTTCAAACGTACAACTTAATTTTTGAAACTTTGTCCATGTTTAGCATGGGAATCCAACTCTTTAACAGTGTAAAAAACTCAGTATGCATGAAATAGCATTTCACCCCCCCCTTTAAAGATTATGAATCATGGACCTAAAAAATGAACAAAGAAAGTAACCAAAACTTGTAAAATACATTTTAATTGACTTAAGTATATGAAAACTGAAGGATATACAGTCAAATCAAAAATTAATCAGAGACCATATATATATATCAGTACAGACCAACAGTTTGGACAAACTTTCTCATTCAAAGAGTTTCCTTCCCATACGGAAATGTAATATATGTACATATATGAAATATACATATATTAAATATATCCACATAGAAAGGGAAAACATATATGTACATATATATCTGCCCATATATAAAACCTATTAGAAAATGGAACAATTTCATATATTGACATATAAAACTAGCCCATATATTTTATGTATGTATAATAGTGTTTTTTTTTTATATATGTCACATATATAATTTTCAATATACATGACATATATTTCTTTGTATATATGTTCAATATACAAACTAAACATATATGCATAGCATATTGCTTACATATATGTGACATATATATGTCCCTTATATATGTTTTTGTATAGTCTTAGTATATATTTAACATTTAAAATGAAATGTGTGTATATATATATATATATATATATATATATATATATATATATATATATAAAATATAATTTTGATTAATGTATATGCAATATATAAATTAAATATAAAAACATTGTGTGCACATTTTAAATGATATGTTCTTATATTATGTATATTACTTGCAAAATATCTTGAATTAATGCATGATATAAACTAAACAAATGTAAAAAAAAAAAAAAAAAAAAAAAAAAAAACATGACTTCATTAATTTCGTACATATTTTTAAATAAAGGTTATGGATATGTACTTACAAACATGTAATGCAATGAACATGACATGCCTTAGCTTCAAAATCCTCTACACTTTCATCCAGTCGAGAAGGTGCTGTCTCACCTAACTGCTGTACATGCCTCCGTAACTGTTTAATTTTATATATATATATATATATATATATATATATATATATATATATATATAAAATGTCTGGCATCAGTGACATCAGTTTTTGCAGCTCTGCCAAACTTTGATGAAAGCACCAAAAGTTTATTTTCTTTGAATGCTAGTGGAGAACCCAGGTTTACATAGCTGCATAAGTTAGAGAAATGTGTTTAAATTAAGAACCCCTAGATTTTTGAAGACAAACACACACTCAAAAAAAATTACTCTTTAAACTTACTCAAGTCAATTATGGACAGTGGTTCCACACAATTAGTTCTAGTTACTTTAACACAATATTTTCTATTTAAAGTTACTCCCTTCAACAAAGCATTTTTTGTGTGATTTGTCTTGTAATGAGACAAAAGACAAGATGTCACAAATGATCAAAGTGTATTTGTTAAACAAGCAATAAATAATTACACATAGTAAAATACAGTTTAAACCACATTACAAAATTACACAAAATAGCAAATAAAATTCTAATTGGCATTCATGGGTAACCAATCAAACCTTATTCCAGGAACAGGAACTGGCTCCAGAAATAACTTCTTCAGTATTCCAAATGTGTACCTGAGTTCAGGAGGGTTGCTCAAGTTCAGTCCATAAATCAGTCCCAGCAACATGGTTTTGCAGACTGTAAACTGCTATAGGTCCTGAAGAACCGTATCATTTAAAACGCCAACATCTGCTGGATTGTCTTCAATGATGCAGCTTCAAATAGATTCCCACAAGTCTTCTGGATCACCTCCTGACTGCTGGCAACGTCTCTATCCTAGAAGTATTTAAAAGGATGGAGAACTCAAATTCTTGTGTATTAACTTTAACAAATAATTTATTAACCTTGAACTCACCATATACTCCATACTGCTAGGGTCCTCATTTGGATACTTCAATTTCATTAGTCTGAAGATGAAAACAAAATTTAGCCTTTGTTTTTTTTCTTCTAAAATTACATGAAAAAAAGTCAGTCATTCATCTTCTTATGGGAAATCCAGGCAAGCAGTCAAGATGGGATTCTCACAAACATTACAGTGGAAAATGGTACACACATCTGGAGCCTGTACGCTAAGCAACAGAACTGGAATGTTCCCAGACCCAGAACAAAAGCCAGATCTAATGCTGTGTCTAAGTGATGACGCACGTTATCTTGCGACTCTTTTAGTGGCTGTTTTGAAGGAAGATCAACGTTCACTGAAAAAAAAAAAAAGATCGAGATCGTTCGCCAGATTCAGTGAAAGTATTACCTGCCTAATGTTTTCGACTCGTACATTACACGTCTCGCCCCAATGTCACGTGTCGTTACGGGACCTGTATTTGCCGGAATCGCAGTGTGAAAGGGGCTTTATTGAGCTTTTCCTCAATTTTGGACTGTAGACTGTGGACTGTCCTTCCTTCTTGTTTGTTGCTTAAAGATTTAAAAAAAAAATTGTCCAGTTTGCTTGTAAAAAAATCGGTATCGGCCATGAAAAATCATGATCGGGGCATCCCTAAAAAATATCATAATTTGTGCTCTGAAGATGAATGATGGTCTTACGGGTTTGAAACGACATGAGGGTGAGTAATGACATGTTTATTTTTGGGTGATCTAGCCATTTAAACACACCTGAACCAGCTAATCAAGGTTCTTGGGAATTTTAAAACAAAAAAGTCTTACCTGAAGTTCCAGGCAGGTGTGTTAGAGCTGAACCCCACAGAATACTGGCTTTCCTAGAGCAGGTCTGGACACCCCTGCCTTGCATCAAAATAAATCTATCAGTTTATAGTAATACCACATATTTTGTATTTATTGTATTAATAAACCTTATCTTATTATATCTGTCTTTTTTTGTCAATTTCCAGTAACCAGTGAGAGAATAATGTTTTAATACAAGGTTGTTCTTACATGTGTAGTGGGCACCAAGAGGGTTTCATTATTTGTCCAAGGACTCTTCTTCATTATGCAAACATCTTCATAAGTTTTGCAGTCCGGATCCAGTTTGGCAAAGATTGTTGATTCTGATGGGCCTATGGTAATTCTGTATGTCTCAAATTCTGCACAAATATGTAAACACATGAAGTGCAATGTGTTAAAAAAAAAAAAAAAAAAAAAAATTGAACAGCAAAAACCAATTCAATTATCAAAATATTGAATGATTTATTTGTGTGAGTGATGACTAGTGTCATGTTTACCATTCCTAAAGAGAGGACCTGATTACATATCTGGAGCATATGTATAATGTGAACAGCTCAGAGTAGTGTCCGGTTTAAAGTCATTGTATGACCACACCATGTTCATAAACAAAGCTTCAAATACTTCCACTGTGCTGAGCCAGGGCTCTCAAAACTTGGTCAACATCTCATGGTTAGACATTTATTGATTATTTATCTTTTTCAATTAGTTAAAATATACATATTATAACAAATAAAGGTAATTACTTCCACTTTTGAAAGTCATTATGTATTATTAATACAATTAATTTAAACAAATATATTTGGCACACAAAATGAGATAAGAGAGAAACTCCTATTCGCCATTTGATTAGTTATATGAGGAAGTAGCTGAATGACAAATCATTCTGTCTCTTAACATCTCTTATTGTAAGCCATATGTATAATATAAAGTAAAGGTATGTGATAGGACGTTTTATTTTTGGATAAACATTTTATTAATAAATACAATCTCTCTTAAAATACCTTATTGGGTTATGATAAGCAAAACAGTTTGGTTTGATCTAGCGCAGAACTAAAACTTTAATGAAATATTTCCCCCACTTTTAAAATTATTTTATTATTAGCTAGCTCCACACTGGAGAGCTGTTTTATAACAGGAAATCAAGTTATAATTCTAGCGACACTGACTCTGTATTTTAATGTTTAATATTGAAAAGCTATCGATTGCATAAAGGACTGTTATATAAATAAACGTGACTGGACTTTTCGTGCCTGGAGAATCTCAGAGTTTGTGCAAACATCCACATCGCTGTGTTCTTAAGAGCTTTTACATCGCGGTCAGTTTTTTGTTGTGTTTATGCAGTTATTGAGAGGAAGGCGTGCAGTATCCAAGGTTCGGATCGGGTCGGTTTCCTCGAACTGAAGTGCTATCTTCTTCTTTTGAATTGAATCAGGTGAGTGTATTACATTTATATATATATATATATATATATATATATATATATATATATATATATATATATATATATATATATATATATATATAAGTAAATACATTACAGAGAGTCGTGCGCTTTCACATCTCCCAACCGCTCAAAATCATCTATAAACGGTGCAATAAACCGATTACACAATACTAGTTTGCAAAACAAAAGCACCCCAAAACAGAAACTCTAAGATAAATTAAAGACTTTGACTTAACACAAGAAAAACTCTAGATTGTCTTACCTGACTGGTACCACCTCTTGCTCCCCTCTGCACCGTCATCAAATGCGTTGGAGTCACTTCCGGGTTTTTTTTTAATTACGAAATTAAACCCTTTACGTTAGTTTAACGATTGATAATTAAGTAAAGTTTAAAATTAAACAGTTTAAGATGATGAAACACAATACAATTGTGTTTTGGTGGAAAACTAAATATATTTGTGTTGTTTTAACAAAACGTGTAAAACGAACAGTACCACAAATCCATTTTTTTGAGTGCAACTGTATATTATTCTGTATGCATCTGCATATGTAGTGCATGTATGTACTTTCTTACATATAGATATTGATATATGGCTATTGATGAAAAAAATAAAATGTATGTTTTCAAATAGAATTTGTGTAGTATTTATTTTTTTTATGAGCTGGTTAAGAAGAGGTAAAATAATAAATTTTATACAGGATTCGAAAATGGGATAGAAATGAAATGTGGATGTGTAGACTTGATAAAAGTTCAAACTGTTCAAATAAGGAAAACACATGAATAAGGAAACCATAGGCATGTGAAATGTATGTTGTTTGAATAGTTTGGCATATATAAATTAAACATTGGTTACATATATGGTCAAAACATACAGTATTATATAAATAATAATCATATACATCATATTAATATATGTCAATATACTAATTTAATATGCCAAATTTATATATGTTATAAACCTATATCAACATATATCTAGAGATATGTATATATGTGATAGCAATATATTGTCTTATATTTAGCATATATGATGGTGTCATTAGCGATATAGGGACATATATGTCATATATTACATTTCCGTATTCCTTTATTTTCATGACTATGAAAATTGTAGATTCACAATGAAAGCATCAAAACTATGAATTAACACGTGGAATTACATATGGAATTATATACATAACAAAAAAAGTGTAAAATAACTGAAAATATGTCATATTCTAGGTTCTTCAAAGTAGCCACCTTTTGCTTTGATTACTGCTTTGCACACTCTTGGCATTCTCTTGATGAGCTTCAAGAGGTAGTCACCTGAAATGGTCTTCCAACAGTCTTGAAGGAGTTCCCCGAGAGATGCTTAGCTGTCTCGATTGGGTTCAGGTCCGGTGACTGTGGAGGCCAGGTCATATGGCGCAGCACCCCATCACTCTCCTTCTCGGTCAAATAGTCCTTGATGCCTTCAGTGTGTTATGGGACTCACAGCTGAAAGTGCTCTACCTAACTTATAATTGTAACAGTTTCCTACTTCAGTGTGTTACAAACATAATTTTGGTGTCTTTGGAAAGAAGACCCTTTGGGCTTTATTTTTTATCAACCAGATTTGATAATGCTCAAAAATATTAAAAGTTATAGACACTGAAGTAAGTGCTTTGACATTTTTTACCCACTATAATTTGATGTAAAAATACATGAAATGAGTCCTGAAGCAATCTAGAAAAGTAATGGGTTGAAAGCCACATGTCTCGTGAGTTTCTATTTCAAATCTGAATAAGATATCATGAAAAATGAGACTCCTGCAAATATTTTTATGAGACTATGTCTAGACCCCCACCCCCAAATATAAGAAAATATATTTCTCAATAGTACTGAAGGCTTCTACAAACTATTTAGTCAGTAAACATACCACTGCATAGTTTTTTTCAATTATAAAACACTAGACAGAAACTTAAACATCATATAAGTGATTTATTTGAGCACTAGAAAAATACAATAATAATAATTGGAGTAAGAAATATAAGAATAATAAGAAAAATAAAAAAGATTTAACTGTTTGCCAATTACAGAAAATCATGAGATTGCTAGAAATGCAGCATTTACAATGAATTATGATGCAAATAAGTGCTGATGTGCTGATGGCCATTTAGTAAATAATCCACTCTCTCTATTCATATAGACGCGTTCACTTTGATAGCAGTGATCATGCAGTAATAGCGAGCTGAATTAGGCTGATTTGCACTTAAACAGATGGTAATTATGCAGATACATTCCCATTCAACATAAAACACTCTCATATATATAAAAACTGTTGAAAAATAAAAGAAACAAAGAAAAAGGCGATCGCTATAAGTTCCGCCTCTATCAGGTGCGTCAGAGCGCATCACAAGCCCTCACGAGGGAACGGCAAAACTCAAAAATACTATCTTTCGCCTATCTTTCATTCATTCTTTTTTCCGTTGGATCGCCTCATTCTGTTTGTGACACTATAAACTGCAAAACCATGCAGTTTTTTTACTACCAAGATGCAGTTTCCGACCGTGAGTTATTCCATAACGGACAGAAACAGTTCTGTCGCTGAAGAACTGAAACGTAAACAAAGGAATTATGATCCATATTACAATGTTATTGCTTCGTTGGACTAAATGTGCTTCATGAGATGTCATTCAGTGGACCCTTACCTTTCTAACTAAACCAGGATCTACAGTTGTGCATGTATTTATGACTCATTATTCCGACGGATCTGGTATGTACAGCGTTTCTAATGTTCATGTTTTTTATGTGTACTGCTTACACAAATGTAGCAAATTCAGTCTTTATAAGCTTTCCATTGAAAAACGGCGATCTGTCGTCGATGTTTGAGGCTTAGATCTTTATAATGATACATTGATTGTCAAGATTAAACTTGTCCCATTTCATTTAATCTATTCATAAACACTGACACGTGCATGTTAAAAGGCATTCAGGAGGAGGGCGACTTTGTGCTGGCTAACAGGTTAAAGGGAATTTGAACAGAATCACTGTTTCACAGCTGATCACTGAGATGCCCTGCAATTCACTGAACGAGCCGTTCAACATCAAATCTGCGCTGGAAATTAATATCCAAACTATAGTGAAAACACTATCAATTAGCACAGTAACAAGATCGGAAGTTTAAGACATTAACTTGTAAGTACAAAACACAAGATACTTCTCATTTCAATATGAATACGGCTTTATTAGATAAATCTAAGACATATAAACTAATCTAACACATAAACGCACGCACTCACACATTCACACAAGTTGCAGGAAGATCGAAAGTTAGGGAAAGATGAGTTTAAGAGAATGGAAATATGGAGTCCCAAGTTTACAGCAATACGTTAAATTGCATAGACATGAACAACCATCAATCACGTAATTAGCCCTCGCATTGAGTTCCTCAATGAGGTTAAAATTATATTAGATACACCAGTAAAGGTCATAGTCTGGAGGTTACTTGCGTCTCCTGTGAAAAAGGGAATTCCGGTGAAAGGGGTATCCCGATGTCGCTGATTCGCTGGAAGTTCAGTAGTCACTGAAGTGACATCTTGGGAAGGCCTGTGGTGGGGCGTTGGCTGAAAATGGAGTTGTGTGGCTGGTTGAAGTTCAACGCGCAGACCGAGGTCGACGTTACAAAACTTAACTCAGAACACGAAACTCTCAAACGGAAAAGAAAACAAATAAAGTTTGACGAGACTAGGTGGTGTTCCTTCTCATCGTGGCTAAGTAGCAGCAGGCGTGCAGGCTGAAGCACGCTGCAACCGCACTCAAAGAATAGTGATGACAAACAGCATGGCTAAAAGCTAAAGCTAAGAAGCAAAGCTAAAAGCTAAAACTAAGAGCAGGCATGACTAGTAGCAGAAGCAAAGCTAACAACTAAAAGCCACATGACTAATAGCAGCAGCACAGCTAGAGACTAAAAGCGAGATTTTATGGTGTCCTGAGTATTTAAACTGGCCTGTTGGCCACACCTCAAATGTTGTCTTGACCAATCAGATATTGTCTTGGCTCGGGGGTATCATAAACCATATGTTTATCTTACCAAGCATGTGGTCCGAATTTTCCTGACTCGCAGGGTCTAATTTTGGACATGATTCCTATAACCAGGTTATGATATATTTGACAAATAAATGATTGTCAGGACAATATCAAGCAAGCAGATTCAATTAGATGGATACTAGGCATGACTATGTACCCTTAAGTTCCCATAGTTATCAAAAGACATACAAAATAAGTGATTATAACATAATAGACAAATGTGTGGGTTACATATAAATGAATATGGAGTTAAGCGATGGAATGATATTCATTTAGAAGTCATTTTGGAGTTCATTTTGGTCCATATATATGTACAAAAGACAGTTTCTTTGTCATTCTCTGACATAGGGATGTTCTGTAGAGACCAGAGGCTACAAAGCCCTTCCCCCTTAGGAATTTCAGTCTGGTTCTGCTAGGTGGGGGGAAGTCAATGGAAGTGTTTAACTCATGGGTTTCCATGTGATGTCTAGTGTTGCATTTCAATTATGAACAACAAATTTGAAAATCTCTTCTGCGAATTAAAATTGCCAATACTTGTTCTAGTGGTGTTAATGTTAAAAGCTGTTGCGTGAACAAGTTGGTTGGTTGGTTATCTTCCTTGGGACTTGTGGCACAGAATGTTTTATGACTTCCTGAGGAATTCGGCTTGTGTTCCAAACACAGCTTTGATAGACTATTTAATTTGTCTGGTTCGACTCATTTCTGTTACAGCGGTAACAAAATGCGATGTGGGACCAGGGTCTCGAAGGGACAGACAGCGAGCGGTCGGAGTAACCAACCTTGAGGTCAGTTAGACGTAAACGCATTTCTCCGCCTTGACAAAAAGCCCATTCTCTAACCTCTGAAATACTCACCTGACGTGTTGAACGTGTTCCTGGAGAGACGAAGAAAAAAAAAATCTATATGTCATCCAAGTAAACATATGAATTGGTCTACCATGTCTCAGCACGTCATTCACGAGAGCTTGAAAAACAATTGGAGTGTTGGAAAGGCCGAACGGCATAACCAAATATTCAAAGTGCCCTCTGGGGGTGTAAAGCGTTTTTCCTTTCATCCCCCTTCCTGATGCGGACCAAATGATAAGCATTTCGTAAATCCAATTTTGTGAACATGGATGCTCCCTGCAACCTCTTGAAGTTTGAAGACATCAACGGCAAAGGATAAGTATTCTTTACCGTGATGTTGTTCAGCTCTCGGTAATCAATACAAGGTCGCAGAGAGCCATCCTTCTTACCAACAAAAAAGAATCCCTCTGCCGCAGGAGAAGAGGAAGGGCGGATGAACCCCGTTTCTAGAGAATCAGAAATACATTTCTCCATGGCCTCCCTCTCAGGAACAGAAATAAAGTTTGCCTTTAGACGGGGACTTACCTGGTAATAACTCTATGGCACAGTCATAGGGACACTTCGGAGGAAGAGAAGCAGCTTGAGACTTACTGAACACCTCCTTCAGGTCCAGATACTCTGAGGTCATGTTTGACAGAACCGCTGCCTTCTCCTGAAACACAGAACCAGACACAGAAGAACAAGTAGACACCAGACAGGGCTCATGAAAACACTCGCTCCACATAGTGATGGAGTTGGAACCTCAATCCACTCGAGGATTGTGTTCAGCCAGCCATGGTTGACCAAGGACAATGGGTACCACAGGGGAGTCCAGGAGAAGGAAGGGAATAGTCTCAGTGTGGTTGTTGGAGGTGATCAGGGTTATGGGTCCAGTTGTTAAGGTGATGTCGGGGAGTTCTTGACCGTTGAGTGCTTTAACGGAGATCTGGTGAGAGAGAGAGATGTGATGGGGAGTTTCAACTGTTGGATGGGTGTCAATGAAGTTACCCTCTGCTCCGGAATCCAGGAGGGCCTGACAGGAGTAGGTTTTGTTGTTGGCCCATCTCAGGAGAATGGATGATGAAGACTTCCCGGCGGAGATCCCACCCAATAGTAGCCCCAAGTTTACTACCGGGCTACCTCCTTTACTACCGGGCAAGAGAGTAGAAAATGTCCAGAGCCACCGCAGTATAAACAGAATCCATAGGACCTCCACCTCTCTCTCTCCTCCCGGGTCAGCCAAGCACTTCCCACCTTCATGGGCTCATGATCAACGACGGGACCGGTCGCAAATCAATCAATCTGTTGAGACTCGGTGGTAACTCCAGCATATAAATCTCTCTTTTAACACGGTCGGCCAGCCAATGCAGGAACATATCCCACTGCGCTTCCTCATTCCATTTACATTCAGCCGCCAATGTGCGAAATTCGATGGTGTAGTCAGCAACAGAACAGTCCCCCTGCTTAAGATCCCAGAGTCTTCTGGCAGCATCCTTGCCAGCTACCGCGCGATCCAACACCCTCTTCATTTCAGCCGCGCAGCATGGGTCCCGATTCTCCCACACCGCTGTTCCCCACAAAGCTGCCATTCCGGTAAGCAATGTGAGCACGAAGGCCACCTTAGACGCCTGAGATGGGCGATCCAGTGGAGAGGTGAGTGGATGGGGTTCCAGGAGTGAAGCGAACCAGCGTATTGAAGAAACAGGCATAAACAAGGAAGAGAAACCAGGCATGTACACAGGGAGTTCAAACAACAATCTGACAAACACAAGATGAAAGACAAGGTAATAAATAGGGAGCAGGTAATGAGTGGCAGCTGTAGCTGATGAACAATTAATGGAGACGCCCACATGAAACAATCAGTGCAGACAAGAGACACACACAACTCCACCCAGAGACGATGGTTCTACCAACCGTGAAACACACGCTTCACCCTTCCCGCCACTGGAGCTGACTTTTAAGTATTGTCTTTTGTAATCTTCACTATGTGAAAATAACACATTTGGTGGGCAATATGTATGTTAATAATGCATGAATAATAAACAACTGATAAAATTATGCACCCCAAAAATATAGTATTAACAAACTTTGATGCAATAAATAGGGTATGGTTTAAAAATGAGCATCCCTCCAAAAAACATCTACATTTCTGTCTCTTTTCAAGTGTTAGAGTATATAATTAATTGTATTTATAGGGATTATTATAGCACAATTCTATAATAAGGGGGTTATTATAGAAACCCCTGGACCTCACTAATTTTCAAAGCCTGGCTATAGCCATATATGTGTGTAAGTTACATTTGTAAACATAACAATGTGCCACGCCATCCGCCATTCATCCATTGATTGCGGAAATCAATGCGCTTTATGCATGATATCAATTGCTTCTGCAGATTTATAGTATTCCTATAGCATTTCACCTGAGCATTGCGAATCACGTGAATGGCATTGTTTGTTGGTTCTCTTCAAAAGTATCTCCGCCATGATAGGTGCTGAATGAATGACAGGATTTCCGTTGTAACTCGCAAATATAAATGTTTATTTTTATTTTTTATTTGTGGCTTTTGAGAATCAATATCCAATCAACATCATTAAAAAAAATACATTTTTTGCCCAGCCCTTCTCTTTTGGTTTCTATACCCAATATGAAAACACTTTACAAATGCAATAAAAATATTGATATATCAGTACTCAGTATAGGCAAGTACCAAAAATAAAAGTATCGGTATCAGCGAGTACTGGAAAAAGTGGTATCGGTGCATCCCTAGTATACTGTATATGCAGTCAGCAGGTGGTTGGTTTAGGTTTTTTTTGGGGGCATCTCCATGCGGTCCTGTTTAGTATCGAAACCTGACTTCTCTAAAATGTAAAAAGGTATTTGCTGTTGCACTGTACGCATATTATAAAAAAAAAAAAAAATTGTGTTATATGGGCTCCTTATATCATTTGGTTCTTTTGTGTTCTTTTGGAGTTTCTAAGTGTCATAAAAAAGACATCTAAATTTATCTTGAAAAAAGCTTTTAGAAAATCACCTTTGAGAATCACCTTTTGATCTTTTAGTTTACTTTGCTAGATTTAGCATATTATGACAAAATAAACATTTGAAACAAGATAAATCGTCTGTGCTTCATTTCATGGTGTGTGATTAATCACAATTAATCACAGAAAAAGGGTGGGATTAATCTGAATAGTTTTTTTTTTATACAGTCTTTGCACTGGCTACCTATTAAGTTCCGTGTCAGTTACAAATTATCATTACTTACCTATAAGGCCCTAAATGGTTTAGCTCCTGCATAACTACCTAACTAGCCTTCTACCACGTTACAATCCATCACGCTCCCTAAGGTCACAAAACGCGGGACTTTTGGTAGTTCCTAGGATAGCAAAGTCCAATAAAGGAGGTAGAGCTTTTTCACATTTGGCTCCCAAACTCTGGAATAGCCTTGCTGATAATGTTCGGGGTTCAGACACACTCTCTCTGTTTAAATCTAGATCTGTTTAAATCTACGCATCTCTTTCGCCAAGCATTTAAATAATGTATCTTAAATTGTGAGTGTAGTTGCATCTGTTTACATCCCTTGGTAACTAGTATTTACACTGGATCCAGAACACCTGAGAAGAGATGATGCTGACCTTTCAGAGGACCCCAGATGATGCTAACCCTGAAACAACAAACAGAACTAACAAATATTTCTAAAAGTGTGACTGCATCATATAATAATTATTAATTATTAATAATATTAATAATGTTCATCGTCTGGCTGACTATGTCTAATTTTTCTAAAATCCTTTCATATGTGCACAAACTGACAGTCACCACTTATAAGCTACAGGTATTACTAAATATTGTAGAAACATGATTTTCTGTAAAGTTGCTTTGTAACGATTTGTATTGTAAAAAGCGCTGTACAAATAAACCTTAATTGAATTGAATTGAATTTGACAGCCCTAATATTTTTAATTAGTACTGTCCTGAATAAGCCATTTTAGATAATATATATTTACATTTACCGAATTTATAAAAAAAAATAAACATTTATAATTTCAAAAAAATAAAAAAATAAAATAATAATAATAATACACTGGATGACCCTTAGGTGTTTTTATGTTTTGGATAGTGGATAGTTTTTCATGAGTCCAGAGCAGTTCAACTGCCTGCTGTTCTTCAGAAAAGTCCTCCAAGTCCAGCAAATTATTTGGTTTTCCAGCATCTTCTGCATGTTTGGCTTCTGTCCAACAATGACTTATGATTTTGAGATCCATCTTTTCACCCTGGGGAAAACTGATGGACTCACACACAACTATTATAAAAGGTGAAAACATTCACTGATTCTCCGGAAGGAAACACTGCATTAAGAGCTGGGGGTGTACATTTTGGATGAGTAAAATGTTCTTGTTTTGTTTAAAGATCATATTTGTTAATTTAGTACTGCACTTCAGAAGTTACATAAAAAACTTTTTTATACTTATTTTCAGGAAAACAATTAGTAGTTTTCCCTGATCATCCAATTCAAGTAGTATACAGCCTGTCTCTTAATGCACTGTGTTGCTTTCAAGTTCAAGTTCAAGTCTGCTTTTACTGCTTTATTGCTTTATTCTTGAGCATCATTGAGCATGTTTACCTTTTGAAATCGTTGTGTGAGTCCCTCAATTGTCCTCAGTGTGAAAAGATGGATCTGGAGGAGTTTTCTGAACGGTTGAAGCAAATGTGTCATATTTTGTCGAACCTTCGAATCAATCCGACACCCATCTCAACGGTGACACCTAGTGGTCTCTTGCAGGTGTTGATCTGAAACAACAAGCCATTAAAAATGTGTTATTTTTATTATTATTATTGTATTTTTCTAATACGTGAAGCTTGTAACCTGTAGGCTTCTCACTGTGCATAATGTTATTTTGGTCATGAAAAATAAATATTATTAATAAAAGAAATCAAGCCCCAATGTCACTTTTTTTTTAGAGAGAGATTTTTTATTCAAAAATATTAATTTCTCTGCTTTGAAAGGACTTAGTCTACTTCTTTTTGTACAGATAATTTCTCCAGCCTTTGAAAAAATCCTCTCACAAGGGCCACTTGTTGCTGGCATGCAAATATATTTCTCTGCAAGGACATACAAATGAGGAAAGATTACTGTTTTCTCTTTCCAGTAAGCTAGGGGATCATGAGTTCTGGGCTAAAATGCATCATGGAGGTATTTTATCACTTCCACTGGGGCATCAGCTGTAGCATTGACTACGTTTACAAGCTGTTAAAATTCGGGTTATGGTCGGGTTAAGGTCACTATTCAGGTTTCTGAAACATTCGGGATAACCCGTTTACATGCGTGAGCAGAGAGAGTTACTCCTGCATACATGGAATGTGTAATCAGTCGCCAATATCCCAATGTAAACGGCGACGCGCGGTTAGCGTCTGGACGTAAGACGCAATATGCGTCATTTCCGATTCTTCTTCCGGATATGAGCATATCCGGGTTTTTGCCGGTGTTTACATGGCCGTGCGCGACCGGGTTATTGCTAATATCCCGGTTTTGAATGGGTTATTGGCTGCATGTAAACGTATTCATTGTGTATCATCTGGGTTTCATGGATACGATTATCAAAAAGTTCCCATAAACTGTCCTGTGTTTCTACTTGTGTTAATGTTGATGGTGATGAAGATGATGGTGATGGGCCTGATGATGAAAACAGCAATTAGTAACAAATCCTACTAAATTTGAATCCGACTAAATTTTTGATAGGATTGTAAGGGGTGGTTTATCCCTTTTTGTAATCCAAGCGAGAGGACATGTAAACACTTGATCGGATTGAAAACCAAAACTGGAAAGTGCTGTGTATGCGCAGTGACGTAGAAATAATGTAATGATGTATGACACACAGAACGAGGTGTTCTTCCAGGCGAATAAAGTGTCATAAATAAGTGTCCTATCATTATAAAACTCCCCTTTCACTCAGCGTAAGTGAAGTGGAACAGGACCACTTCCCACCAGTCCTCGTTTAATACTCTCCTCAACAGACGACTATATTTGAGTGCGGGAAGAGGCAGAAGAGAAGTAAAGCAGTAAAGCAGAACTTCTCATAACTGCTGTGGTAAGTCGCATGTTAAATGCTGCAGAGACAATATTAGCCAAAATGCTTTAAAGCATCAAATATTTCTCAGGTCTAACTTTTGCTTCAGCCAATAATATGAGTTTCAGCAACATGATAAATTACCTCCACATAGCGTTACCCACAATTCTCTACCACCAGCAGTGTGTATTGTGCTCAGATTATGTAAACCTAGTTAATACATTTAATGTTTTAAAATACATTTTGTAGTTGTCTATCGACCCCCAGGTCCACTGGGTAACTTTTTGGATGGATTAGATGTGTTGCTCTCAACCTTTCCTGAGGATGGTACTCCCCTAGTTATACTTGGAGATTTCAAAATCCATCTAGATAAACCTCTATTTGCTGATTTCCACTCTCTGCTTGCCTCTTTTGATTTCAACCGAGTGTCAACTAGTGCTACTCACAAATCAGGCAACCAACTGGACCTTATGTATACACGACACTGCTCTACTGATCATGTTCTGGTTACTCCACTGCACACGTCAGATCACTTCCTCCTCACTCTTAACCTCAACATAATCGCTGACACATCACTAACCCTTTCGACGTAACCTACCACACTTTCACCCTCCCGGCTATCTGCAATGATTTCATCTTCACTTCCTTCCCCTAAACTTTTTGCATCTTTGGACGGGAACAGTGCTACTGATACTTTCTGCTCCACTCTTACATCTTGTTTAGACACTGTTTGCCCCTTATTTCCAGGCCAGCCTGTAACACCCCTTCTGCCCCTTGGTTATCTGATGTTCTACACGAACACTGTTCTAAGCTTAGAGCTGCTGAAAGGGTGTGGCGCAAGTACAAACATACTACTGACCTTAATGTGTATCAGTCACTCCTATCTTCTTTCTCTGCTAATGTCTCCTCTGCTAAAAAGACATACTACCATAACAAAACTAACAATTCGTCCAACTCCCCCTCCCCCTCCTGCTTCATCTCTAATAGCTGACGACTTTGCAACGTTTTTCATTAATAAAATTAAACACATTAGTGTACAATTTTCCACACCACAGTCATTCAAGCTCATATCACCAGCAAACTTACACTCCTTTACATGATTCTCTTCACTCTCTGAGGCAGAAGTCTCAAAACTCATCCTTTCTAATCACCCTACAACTTGCCTGCTTGATCCAATTCCATCTAATCTCCTTTTCCATTTCTCCTGAAGTTGTACCTGCACTCACTCACATCATCAACACATCCCTCAAAACTGGTGTTTTTCCCTCATCATTTAGACAGGCACGTATAACTCCACTACTTAAGAAACCCAACCTCAACCCATCTCTTTTAGAGAACTACAGACCAGTTTCTCTTCTTCCTTTCATTGCAAAAACACTTGAACGAGCTGTGTTCAAACAAGTCTCTACATTTCTCACACACAACAATCTCCTTGACAGCAACCAATCTGGCTTCAGAAGTGGACATTCAACTGAGACTGCCTTGCTCTCAGTTGTTGAAGCTCTAAGACTGGCAAGAGCAGAATCCAAATCTTCAGTACTTATCCTGCTTGATCTGTCCGCTGCTTTTGATACGGTTAACCACCAGATCCTCCTATCAACCCTTCTGGCAAATGGCATACTTCAATGGTTTGAGTCTTACCTATCAGATAGGTCCTTCAAAGTATCTTGGAGAGGTGAGGTGTCCAAGTCTCAACATCTAACTACTGGAGTGCCTCAGGGCTCAGTTCTTGGACCACTTCTCTTCTCTGTCTACATGGCATCATTAGGTTCTGTCATTCAGAAACATGGCTTTTCATACCACTGCTATGCTGATGACACTCAACTCTACCTCTCATTCCATCCTGATGATCCGACGGTAGCTATTTGCATCTCAGCTTGTCTAACAGACATTTCTTCCTGGATGATGGACCATCACCTTCAGACATGCTGCAAAACTCCTTGTTCAAGCTCTTGTTCTGTCCAGGCTGGACTATTGCAATGCCCTCGTGGCAGGTCTTCCAGCCAGTTCTATCAAACCTTTACAATTAATCCAGAATGCGGCAGCAAGATTAATTTTTAATGAGCCAAAAATAATACGTCACACCTCTGTTTATCAATTTGCACTGGCTTCCAGTAGCTGCTCGCATAAAATTCAAGGCATTGATGTTTGCCTAAAAAACTACCACTGGCTCTGCACCATTTACCTAAATTTATTACTTCAGACTTATGTGCCCTCTAGAAGCTTGCGTTCTGCAAGTGAACGTCGCTTGATTGTGCCATCCCCAAAGAAGCACAAAGTCACTTTTACCGACTTTTAAATCAAATGTTCCCTCTTGGTGGAATGAACTCCCCAACTCAATCCGAGAAGCTGAGTCCTTAGCCATCTTCAAGAATCGGCTTAAAACACATCTCTTCCATCTTTATTTGACCCTCTAACTTTATCACTCAGTATTCTAATTCTATTCTTAAAAAATCTAATTATACCTTTCTAATCTTTTTGTATTCTATTTTTCTTTTCATTTATTATGCAATGGTCCGATCGAAATTTTTATAAATGTGTGTGGCAATTATAAATGTGTGTGTATGTGTAAAGACCTCTAAATAGCTTGCTCTATTCTTTTTTTATTCTATCTGTTTTCTTTTTATTTATTATATTATTTAAAATCCCATGCTACGTGTACTGTGTTAACCTAACTTAGACTTGTTATAGCACTTATATTGTTATAGCACTCTTTTTGTTGTTTTTGATTGCTTCCACTGTCTTCATCTGTAAGTCGCTTAGAAAAAAAGCGTCTGCTAAATGAATAAATGTAAATGTAAATGTAAAGCTCACAACAAAATGTTTTATTTTACTGTATTTTTGTTTTGAAGTAGTTAAATGATGAATGCCATTTGTTTGGCGTTGAGTGAGTCCTTAAACTAGGCTCAGGGGGTGCTCTATTACAGCAAAGCAGTAAGACGTGTTTGGCAGGGCTCCTGGCATGCTTACCTAATGTGGTGTTTTTTCTTAAAGTATTATTTCAAAACTCAACGCCAGTTTTAAGTTTTAGTATTGGACCCTCTTGTTAAGTCAACTCAAAAAATACGAAAATGGTGACAAATCTCAGAAAATACAAGTATATGGGACCTGCGGGCGATAGGCCGAACGCCTCCTCGGACCGCAATGTTTCTAAGGGTGAATCGGCTCCACCCTCACCAAATCCCAGCGAAATGGATACGTCTGGTTTGAAGTCTGAGATACTTCTCGCGCTGCAGTCTGATATTTCAGCGGTGATTAAATCAGAACTGAAGGATGCCCTTGCAGAAGACTTTGGGCCCTATCTTGCACCCAGCGCAATTGACTTTGTACACCGACGCATGTGTCATTCCTATTTTGCACCCGCGCAAAGCGCGCTTTTCCCTCCACAGAAGCACGTCGCTAAACTAGTGAATGAACTTGCGCTCCCTGGGCGGTTCAGCGCAAAAAAGGAGGCGTGTTCCGGCGCAAACAATCCCTGGTGCTATTTTGCTGTTCCATTAAACAATTGCGCCACTGACCAGAAAAAACCCAGTCTAAAGTCAGTGGCGCGTTGCGCATTGTTCATTATGCTATTTTAAGGGCGCATGCTTGACCATAATGTATAGCGTGCACAACGCGCATACACTTTCCTCATATAATCTACACAGATGCAACAGTTATTTTTGAAAATCATAAATTGTTACACTAAAAAAATATTAACACATGAGGTGACGGAAATCATTGTGGTGTGACACGAAGATGTGAAAAAAATAGGCATAAATCTAGCTTACAAATTATTCAGGCTAATTATTCTCCCATCCCCATACAACACAACTTCTCTGTCTTTCACTGCTCTTACAAGAACATCAGTCTCCTCGGCTGTGAACCGCTCCTGGCGTGCGCCTGGTAAATACGCCATAATAATAGCAATCCATAATGGAACTTGCGCACCTGCTTTTAAAGGGAATGTTGGATGACGCTCTGATTGGTTTATTTCACGTTACGCCCAAACCACACCTATGAATAATGAAGCTACTTCAGACCAACCCATTTTAGATTTGCGCCGGGCGCAAGAGCCATTTATCCCGCCGGGAAAATAGAAACAGCGCCGAGACCCGCCCACAAAGTTACTTGCGCTTCGCGCTTTGACACTTGCGTTTCAGATCGTTAAAATAGGGCCCTATGACTTTCTTAATAGTGAATTACGAGATGTGAAATCTGTAATAATAAACAGCACCGCGGCGCTTTGCTCAGAGTTAGACCAAGTCAAAGCGAGTGTCAACGATATAGAGGGTGGTTTATGTAATTGGTCGGATGAGGTTGTCACCCTACAGAGTCAGGGGCGCAGATGGGATTTTTTAACTGGGGGGGACCAAGCTGTTCAGCAGTCAATTTTTTTCAGTCCAGAAAAATCATCAGCTCAGTCATAGACGAGGTCTTTATTTTTTGTAACAATTCAAAAAAGCTAACTTTCTTATATTCTAGATGAATTGCACACAATCTGAAATATTTCAAAAATATTTGTTTTAATTCTCATGGTTACGACTTACATCTTAAGAAAATAAAAAATTCACTATCTCAAATATTTTAATATTCTATTTTGAGGTTGATTAGTTTGGTAAATTTTGAGTACAAATACAGTGTACCTCCTGGGCTAGTTTAGAACATGCAACCACAATTATGGGAAAGACTACTGACTTGACAGTTGTCCAGAAGACTTTCATCAACACCCTCCATAAGGAGGGTCAGCCTCAGAAGGTCATTGCTGAAAGGGCTGCTGTTCACAGAGTGATGTATCAAAATAGATTCATAGAAAGTTGACTGGTAGTAAAAGGTTTGGTAGGAAAAGGTGCACAAGCAACAGGCATTACCACAGCCTTGGGAAGATTATCATGAAAAGCTGATTAAAGAACTTTGGAGTGTCACAAGGAGTCGACTGAAGCCGGAGTCAGTGCATCAAGAGTCACCACACTCAGACATCTTCAGGAAAAGAGCTAAAGCTGTCACATTCCTAGAACCAAGCCACTCCTGACCCCAAAATAACGTCTGAAGCATCTCACCTGGGCTAAGGAGAAAAATAACTGGACTGTTGCTCAGTGGTCCACAGTCCTCTTTTCAGATGAAAGTAAATTTAGCATTTCACAGTGAAAAAAACACTTCCAAGTGGTTTGCTGACCATGATATTACTGTGCTTGATTGGCCAGCCAACTCACCTGACCTGAACCTCACAGAGAATCTATGGGGTATTGTTAAGAGGAAGAGAAGTAACATCTGACAAACAATACAGAGGAGCTGATGGCCTCTATCAAAGCAACCTGGTCTTCAGTAATGCCACAGCAGTGCCAGACTGATCGCCTTCATGCCATGCCACACTGAAGCCCCAACCAAGTATTGAGTGCATAATTAAACATACTTTGGATTTAAATTTTTCTTTTTCTTTAAAAGTTTCCTACTTTTCATTTTTCTAAGCTGTAAGTCACCATCAGAATTAAAAAAAAAATCTATTGAAATATTTCAGTCAGAAATATTTTCAGTCTGTGAATCTAGAATATAAGAAAGTTTGCTTGTTTGAATTAAATTACAAAAAAGAAATAACTTTTCAATGACATGCAAATTTTTTGAGATGCACCTGTATATGATCACTATGGGTACCGCTACAGGCACAATTGAGGCAGCTACCAGCTCCTCGTAGGACCCCGGGGTCAGGAGTCATAGCAATACACACACAGAGAACGTAAACGTCAGTGGAAGCACCATCGTCATGTGTGTTTATTGACAACAGAATACTACACAGTGTGTAGTTATGTGAGAATGTGGGTAAAGTAAAGGTTAGACTATTATTGTGCTTCAGCCTGCATCTGCCCTGACCCGATTCTTTAGCACCAAAACAAACACACCCATACCCCAACAGGACCTGCTACGGTGGCCGAACTAAACATGCTGCAAATGACAAAAATACCTGTAAATTATGAAAACATCTTCATCAGTTTGACAACAAGTGCTGCAAATACTCACAATACAAACAAATAAAGAAATATGCACGCTGTTCACGCTTGGTGCGCACTGTTACTTGTTTTATCTTCAAATAAACGAGAGTCCCAGCCTCAAGTTGACCCCTGTCTTCTTCCTTCCTTATTAAGACTGAGTTGAACCACATCACACTGGTGCCGAAACCCGGGAAGGAAGAAGATCGCCACCGCCATGCAGTCTCCGTCAGGTACGCCATTTGCGGACATCATCCAGTCGCTCGCCGGTCTTCACCAGGAACAACACCAACACATGTTGGCGATCAAGGAGGATCAGGACAAACGCTTCGAGGCGCTCCTCCGAGCCCAGCATGAAGACCGCGAGCTGTTCCGGAGCTGGGTAGACCGGGAGGTCCGGGCCATCCCCTCGTCCAAGGACAGCACATCTCCTCTGCCGGTCCAACAAGATGCCAAGCTGCCAAGGAAGACGGTGCAGTGGGTCCAGTGCCACCGCCCGACGTCGCTGAACCAGGCCATCCAGCTGGCGGAGGACCAAATGGTGGCGTGTCCAGGGGTCGGCGATACCCTACCGTCGGCATCTCTCTCTTTCTCTCTCTCTCCCCCTCCCCTCTCTCTCTCCAAACCTATCCCTCTTCCTAGGTCCCGTGGAGGGCTTCAGCCGAAGCCAGCACCCAGGTGGAGCAAAGGGAACGCGGCCGTACCAGCAGCAGGTCCCAGGGCTCTTCCCAGGGGAGGGAGTTCACCCACTGGACCCTTCACCCAACCCATGCCCTCTCCGCTCTCTCCACGTCAATTGCTTGACCCACTTCCTGCCGTCAGGGCGGCGGTAAAGTCTGGGCCGGCCTGTTGGCGCTGTGGGGATCCAGGACATTTCATTGACAGATGTCCACTAATGGAAGTCCGGGTCCCCGACGCGCCACAGGCTGCCCTCGATCAAGCTGGCCTATACCAAATACCAGTGAGTATCAAGGTGGGTACATATCAGGCTTTGGTGGATTCAGGATGTAACCAATCCTCCATCCATCAAAGTCTGAACCATCCGAGGGCATTGGATAATAGGTGCATGGTTAAAGTTAGGTGTGTACATGGGGAAGTGGTGAATAATCCTATTTTGCCTGTGGATATTCAATTTAGGGGGGAGAAAAGCATAGAATAGAGGTGGCAGTTAATCCCAAATTAATCTCAGGCATCCAATAATTTTGGGTACTAGTTGGCCCTTGTTTAATAAATTATTGGGGTATTTATGTTCGGATGCCTCTTGGGGGAAACGAGAGAAGGCTAGAGTAGCGGTTGAACAGTGGGGAGAGGCTGAACCGGAACCTCCGGAGCCTGTTTCAGGGTAACCGAGTGTTCTGGAGCGGAACTTCCTCCCTGAGTGCGATGATTTTCCCCTGGAACAGTCCCGGGATGAAACGCTGAAAAACGCCTTTGATCAGGTTCGTTCTATTGACGGGCAGCTTCTTCACCCTGATCAACTGCTCTCTTATCCTTATTTTTCAAGTTGTATCGGGTGACCCAAGACGCCCAGACAAAGCAAGATACAACCCAGTTACTGATACCTAGAAGCCGTCCGGAAATGCTTTTCCAGGCGGCTCATTGTAATCCAATGGCCGGGCATGTAGGGCATGCGGCTACACTAAACCGTCTCATGGCCCGTTTCTTCTGGCCAGGCATTCAGGAGAATGTGCGTAGGTGGTGCGCGTCTTGTCGTGAATGTCAGTTGGTTAATCCACCGGCCAACCCAAAATCACCATTGTGCCCTCTACCATTAATGCAGGTCCCCTTCGAACGAATTGGCATGGACCTCATCGGGCCATTAGAGCTGTCAGCGTGGGGACATCGCTTGGCATTAGTTCTGGTGGACTATGCAACGCGATATCCTGAAGCAATGCCTCTCCGCACTATTTCTGCTAAGAGTGTTGCGAGTGCACTGTTTAAAATAATCTCCCAGGTGGGGATTCCGAAGGAGATCCTCACAGATCAGGGCACGGCATGTCACGTACTATTCGCGAGCTTAACGAGTTATTGGGCATTAAATTGATTCGAACAAGCGTCTATCACCCACAAACAGATGGACTGGTCGAACGATTTAATTGCACGTTAAAATCCATGATTCGTAAGTTCGTATATGAGAACGACAAAAATTGGGATAAGTGGCTAGAACCCCTCTTGTTCGCTGAACGGGAGGTCCCGCAAGCCTTCACGGGGTTTTCCCCCTTCGAGCTTTTCTACGGACGTCAGCCCCGCGGGGTCCTCAACGTCCTTAGAGAGACTTGGGAGGACGGACCTTCTAATAACAAAAATGAAATTCAATACATCATGGACCTGAGAACAAAACTCCACACGTTGGGGCAGCTGTTAATGGAGAATTTGTTGCAGGCTCAAGACAAACAGAGTCGGTTGTACAACAGGGGGGCTAGACTACGTCAATTCGCACCGGGAGATAAAGTGCTGGTATTACTCCCTACGCCTAGTTCACAATTACTCGCGAAGTGGCAAGGACTCTTTGAGGTCACACGGCGAGTTGGTGACCTCAACTATGAGGTAGCTCGAACGGATAGGGGCGGAGCACATCAAATATATCATCTCAACCTGCTTAAAAAATGGTCTTAGGTTGAATCAGTGATGCTGGCGACGGTAGTGAGTGAGAGGAGTGGGAGTAGGATCTCGGTCCAGAAGTGAGTTCAAAGTCCCAAGTACCCTGGAGGAGACCACCTTTCGCCCTCGCAGCTAACGGATATAAAATCAATACAAGCAGATTTTGCTGATATGTTCTCGCCCCTGCCTGGTCGAACGAATCTCATTCAGCACCATGTCGAGACTGAGCCGGGCGTGGTGGTTCGCAGCCAGCCGTATAGATTACCAGAACATAAGAAAAAAGTGGTTCAAGGGGAGTTAGAAGCGAGGCTAGAAATGGGAGTAATAGAAGAGTCTGAAGGAGTGGATGCCGAGTTGCCATATCCTTCATACTGATATTAATTATATCATTACATGATTTCTTGTTTGACTATTAATCAAGTAATGGTAAGAGTGAAATGTGTAACCTTATGTGCGCTGTATTTCTTTTCCTCAAGATTAATGTCCACATATTATGTGTGTGTATCCAACCATAATGATAAGACACTCGCCAGTGCTAGAAAGCCTTGAATTTTAGATAGGTTCTCTGTGTATGAGTGTTAGTATCTGTCTGTACAGGGAGAAGCTCAGACAGTCCAAGGACAAACGATCAACTGCCAGTGTCCAGTGTATCAGATATACGTCTTTGGAGAGTTTATCTAGGTTTTGGAACCAATCAGAATTTTTGTTGACTTATGTATTGACGCAATTAGTATCCTCTGTCAGGGTATAACTGTGGTTGATTTTGAGTTGTACGGGGAGCGGCCTGCGAACTCCTTCAAGAGTGTTGAAGCTGACTTCTGCTGATGAAATTGCAAACTATTTTCTTCAAGTAAAATTATTATTATTAATTGAACTCATCTCTGACTCCTGGTCTTCATTGCGACATATCTGGTCCTTGGGTTTTAACTGTAAATTCCCCTACAAGTCCAACAGTGACTGGGCGAGCCCGATAGTGTTAGTTCCTAAAACAGACGGCTCAGTGCCGTTCTGTGTGGATTACAGAAAGGTGAATGCTGTGTTAAAATTCGACGCATATCCAATGCCCAGGGTGGACGAATTGCTTGATCAAGTAGGCACTGCTCATTTTTATTTGACGCTGGACTTAACTAAGGGTTATTGGCAGATCCCCTTGTCTCCCATGACCAAAGAAAAAACAGCTTTCACAACGCCATTCGGATTACACCAGTTGGTTACTTTTCCATTTGGTTTATTCGGGCCTCCAGACACTTTTCAGCGTCTAATGGACAAAATTCTCCGGCCGCATGCTGCATATGCTGCCGCCTACCTGGATGATATCATCATCTACAGTGGTGATTGGCAGTGACATATGCAGCATTTGCGAGCGGTCCTGAAGACGCTGAGGAGGGCTGGGCTATTCCGAAGAAGTGTGCAATTGGGCGGGTGAAAGTAAGATATCTGGGTTTCCACTTGGGTCATGGACAGGTGCATCCCCAAATTGACAAGCCGGCAGTGGTTGCGACTTGTCCAAGACCCAAGACCAAAAAGGAGGTTAGACAGTTCCTGGGGCTGCCAGGTTATTATAGAAGGTTTGTACCTAATTTTTTGGACACTGCTAGCTCGCTGACTGATTTAACTAAAAAGGAGGCACCAGATAGGGTCCATTGGACGGAGCAGTGTCAGCAGGCTTTCACCCAGATAAAAGCTGCTCCATGTGGCGGACTGCTCCTAAATGCTCCTGATTTTTCTCTCCCCTTTATTTTGCAGACAGACGCGCCGGACAGGGGGTTGGGCGCGGTCCTGTCCCAGGAGGTGGAGGGGGAAGAACGGCCGGTGCAGTACATCAGTCATAAGCTCTCTAAGAGAGAGACAATGTACAGCACCATTGAAAATGAGTGTCTGGCCATCAGATGGGCTGTTCTTACCCTCCGATATTACCTCCTGGGGTGGGAGTTCACCCTCTGTTCGGACCACGCTCCCCTGTAGTGGCTCCACCGCATGAAAGATACCAACGCGCGGATCACCCATTGGTATCTCACTTTAGAACCTTTTAAATTTCAGGTGATCCACAGGCCGGGTGTACAGATGACTGTGGCTGACTGAAAAAAAAAACCTTGTTTAAATTTTCTTTTTGTTGGGGTAATATTTGCAGAGCGTTTCTGTATTTGTTTGTGTTGTTAGCATTTGTAACTTGTTTTTGTATTTCATTGTGTTGAGTACGTGTGCTGTCAAACTGATGAAGATGTTTTCTTAATTTGCTGGTGATTTTTGCTATTTGAATGTGTTTTGTGAAGTTGAGCTCTCTCGGCCACCGTGCATCGCCCCTATTTTGAAATATTAACCCCACACGTACATATGCAACCATGGCAACAACGATAGCGGAAACAAGTGAAGATTACACACAAGCATATTCAAACAAAAGCCAACATGGATATGTTGTGTGAAACAACGCAAAATCGTTACTCACCTATCAAAAAGAAACAAGTAAACCACGGCCTCCAATTCGAGCCCTTCCAATCCTTGAGTTTCTCTCCACCGCTGGAAAGCTGCTCCTATATTTACGCGGGCCCTACCTTGATTGTAAACCAACTTTTTTATCCACCATCTCTCTCAAATAAAAGCGTCTGCTAAATGACTAAATGTAAATGTAATGTAATATGCGTCCTGTGCACTCAAATTGAGCGCGCCGCTCTCTTCTCGCTATCAGGACAAGACACGCCCCCTTACCGCTGTTTGGCTACAAGTGTGTTTTGGGACTCGGTCAGACACAGCGGTCAAAAGCATGTTTCAAAAATCGTTTAGTTAGTACACGTTTAAAGGAGCGGCGGGCCAGGTCTAATGTACATTGCGGAAACTCAGATTAATCCTCTGTTTACCAATAGAACCTTTTATTGAGAAAGTGAGGGGGACGGATCTGGTTACTATGAATCTGGGGGGGTCATGTCCCCCCCCCCCCGTCCCTAGTGCCATCTGCGCACCTGTACATAGTACAATGGGTGAGTTGAAATCGGAACTAAAGGAACAAAAGGTGAAATGTGAGGACATGGAAGGCCGAATGAGGAGGTGCAACGTGTGGATTCTCTGTGTTCCCGAGACACCGGATTCCAGCTCATCCATAGCAGTCGCCAAGATGCTAACTGAGGTGCTACAGGTTGATTGATCACTGAACACTGATTGATCGCTCACATCGTACACCAGGACAAAAGAAACCGGGCGGTAAACCAAGAGTAATTGTTGCTAAGTTACACTATTATCAAAACTGTGCAGAGATTCTTCCTGACTACACTGCAAGCGTGGCCAAAGCTCGGGCAGCGTTCACAGACTTGAGGAGGCTTCTTCGAAACCGACAGGGAGTTCGCTACGGATTACTTTTTCCGGCACGACTTCGTATCACCCACGGAGAAGAATACAAAGAATTTGCTGATCCAAACAAGGCCATGGCTTATGTGAAAGAGAATATTATCTTGGCGACAGATGACGGACATTGACTGTGAACCTGGTTTCCCTTAGCATGCATACTTTTCAGGTTGTATTGTCACAATTGTTTTATATCCCAAAATACGTACATTGTCTGCATACAGAAAACGTTTTCTAGGGGATGGTAGTAGATTACTTTGTTTACAACTAACTAATTTTGGAAGGTCAACATTTACATTTATATTATTTTCGTTGAGAACACTACTGTATCACTTTCTTTTTTCTTTTCTAATTATATCTGGGGGCTAGTCGGGAGCCCTAGCAGTTAGAGTTATGTTCCTCAATACAAGCACTATAAAGTGTGGATCTTTTTGTTGTGAGGTTTTGTTTTCTCCTGGTTCTTGTAGGAGAAGGGGGTGGGATTATTCTGGATTTGTATACGATTGGGTTGTTTCTTGTCAGGATCTCATGTGTGATCCTTTGGATCTGTATATATCATTGTACACAGTTTTAACATGCACTGTTAACCCTTGCTGTATTTTCTAGGGTGAATAACTGTAAAATAGCCAGTGTTTTGCTGTATCTTCTGGGAACAATATCTTACTGTAATATGAGGTGCATCTTTAAGAATTTATGCAGCTCAAATAATAAATTACAGTAAATTACTCTATGTACCCATTACAGGTACCAACTGTAACATTAATCAGTAAATTACTGTCCTCCGACACTACTCGAGTGCATTACGTCACATTATACTGTGAAGTGTACACATATTCAGGCAGAAACCAAGGATTTATGCAATATGCATTAACACACACATACACACGCACTGACTGCCTTATCCTAAAAGTGAAGGTGTTGCCTCTTTAAGGCAGCCTGGTGGTCAAGTCATTTGTTTATTTTTTAGCCTGCATCGTTAGTCAACCAGCTGTGACGTTTTCACGTTTTAAGCCTTAAAATGGAACCTTACACAAGGAGTAAGTAAACTGTTCAAATATAAGTGTGGTTTCTAGAATACTTTATGTGAAGTTAAATTATTTTGTTATTATTTGTTCTTGGACTTCCTTTGTTTCCAGAATGCTATATGGTTAGCTGAGTTTTGAGCCTCTCCTCAAAACTTTGAGTGACATCCCTTGGTGTTGCAAAATATTGAATTGATCAAAAATGTACCATCTCAGATTGTTTATTTATTTAGTAATTATTTATTTATTCATTTAATTGGTTAGTCAACATTTGCCACAATGTACAGATGCAAACTGTGCAATGTGTCTTTCCACCAGCTTAGTGTTTTTCATGCAGATATAAAAACACCAACATAGAGCAAATTTTCAATATGCCTGTGGAATGCAGAAGTGCCCTTGTACATTTAAGAAATTCTCCTCGTTTAGGTCTCATATGCACAGAAATCACAGGCAGTCACAAAAACAAGATAAAGTTATACATAGGCATCCACAGGCGAACCTCCACTGGCAGGTCCTAGGGTGTGCATTTGTGGCTTGTAATTTTTCAGAGCTGTGCTTCCACTTGCAAATTCATATGAGATGGTAGAAAAGTTTGCTCACTCCCTTTAATGCACTAATTTTATTTAAATTATTAAATAAAACTATTAAAATAAACCCTTTTAAAGGGAACATTGCTACGTTTTTGCTGAGTAATCTTTTTATTTAAAAAAAAAAAAATATGTTGTTTTCAAGGAAACTTCAATAGAGACTGAACAAACCCTACCAGCCACACCAAGGCTCATCATGGTAAGCATAAAACATATAGTAAACAACCTATATGTTCTTTGCAGTTTTTAGAGTGACTTTTCATTTTTCAGGAGATAAACTTCTAACCTCATCTAAGTGGATGGTCAGCATTGAGGGGAAAGTGAAACATTGCATTGAAGAGAAGCTGGATTATGCTGCAGCACTCTCTGTGCTTTTTGGTTGCTTTTATTTTTTAAATATTGGGTACCAGGAGTCAGCCAGTGCCACACTTGAGCTTATTCAAAGGTAAGTGTTAAAAATTGTTATGTCCAATCATGGTTTTAATTAAGGAATATCTTTTTTGCCAATATGTATTTGTTGTTGTATTTGGTTCTCATAATACAGGTATTTAATTTTTTTTTTTTTTTTTTTCTTTTTTTGCCGCAAAACTGGGTCTACAGTTAAAAGAAAGGTTCAAAATGTGAATCCACATGACCATACATGGTCATTATTTTCAAATATGCCAGATATGTCAACACACAGTCTCATAATTGGTGGAGATACTAATTGTGTGCTTTCATCTTTAGATGGGAGTGCAGCCGGAAAAACAACCCTTACTAAGTCTGCTCAGTCGATCAAATCATTTCTGGAAACGTATGGTGTGGCTGATGTGTGGCACTTTCGCAATCCTACCTCGAAGGCATATTCATTCTTCTCCTCTGTTCATAAGACGTACCCCCGAATTGATTATTTTTTCATCAACAATCGAATTCTACACTTGGTGAGGGAATGTGACTATGGCGCCATAGTCATTACAGACCATGGGCCCCTCAGTATGAAGTTGTGTTTTTCAGATTCACAATCAATATACCCCCCATGGCGATTTAACACTTTACTACTTTCAGATGAGAATTTTTAAGGGCAGATATTAAATTCTTCCTCGAAGTTAATCAAACACCAGGAATGCCATTTTCTACGGTCTGGGAGTCCTTAAAGGCCTATTTAAGGGGTGAGATAATTTCATATTGTGCTAACAAGAAGAGGAGAAGCTCTGAACGGTTAAGATTGTTAGCAGCCGAGATATTACTTGTGGACAGGGAATATAGCCATTCCCCTTCGCCAGATTTACTCAAGAAACGTATGTCACTTCAAACTTAATTTAATACTCTGTCTCCCCAACAGGCCGAGTACCTGATTTCTAAGTCAAAGCATGGGTACTATGAACATGGTGAGAAGACGGGGCGCCTGCTCGCACATCAGCTACGCCAAAGATCAGTTACTCAAAATATTCCAGCTATAATCAATGGCCAAGGTAATCAATGCTCAGACAATGTGAAAATTAAGTCATGTTTTAGTCAGTTCTACCAGTCACTGTACTCTTCTGAATCATCCTCTAATCAGTCTGATTTGGGGACCTTCTTTGAAGGTATAAATGTTCCTTCCGTAAGTCCGGATCTGGCAGATGAATTGGAAAAAGATATTTCGGTAACTGAGATAGCTTTTGCAATTAGAGATAAGCAGAGTGGCAAGTCCCCGGGTCCGGATGGCTTTCCGGCCCTATTTTTTCAAGAAATTTTCAGAACTGCTGTCTCCTTTATTACTGTCAGTTTTCAATGAGTCTTCTATAACCTTGTCACTTCCAGTATCTATGCGTCAAGCTATCATCTCTTTACTACTTAAAAAGGATAAAAACCCTCTAAATTGTAGTTCATACTGGCCTGTGTCGCTTCTGAATGTGGATGCCAAGATCTTCGCAAAGGTATTGGCAAAGCGCCTTGAGAGGGTAGTTCCCACTATTGTTTCACCTGACCAGACAGGTTTTGTGAAAAATCGCCAATCCTTTTTTAACATTAGATGACTGTTTGTGGTGTTGTATGCTCCCACTCCACCCTGCCACAAAGACGATGAGGTGATACTTTTTTTACCTTGATGCTGAAAAAGCATTTGACCGGGTTGAGTGGGGTTATCTCTTTAAGACTTTAGAACATTTTTAATTTGGCTCTAAATTTAAATCATGCTTTATTCTTCGCCAATGGCAGTGGTACGTACCAATAATAATATCAGTCATTAAAGGTAAAAATCGTATGGGCTTTGTGCATAAGGTGTCACAGTGTCTGGTCTGTGTATCCCTGGGTGTCCACTGGAGGTCTCACTTCCCTTATCGTCACTGTTCATTGTATTCAGCTGTTCCCACTTTCATCGTTTGCACCTGTCTATAAATACCTGGTTTGTTTCTGTCTTTGTTACGGAGTCCTTGTTTGATGTCAGAGCGTTACCTGTCCGTCTACTCTTGCCTTGCTTTGCCTTGCCCTGTGTTCGTGTCCTGTTCATGTCTTGTTTGGATATTCTGGTTTTAACCCTGCCTAGCTTGTTTACCCATTGGGATTATCCCTTAATAAACGACTTCCTGCAATTTGTTCCTTCTCCTGTGTTTCCCATAACACCGAACGTGACATAAGGTCTCTCTTTATGCCGAATTTATGAGAATTTCTGGCTATAAGGTTAATGTTCAGAAAAGCGGATGATGCCTGTGACCTCTCTTGAAGGGAAACTTACTGGAACAGTCCCATTTAAAGTTAGTTCGCAAAATTTTAATATCTGGGTATTTGGATAATGCAATTTTAAGAATCTTTATAGGGCTAATTATCATCCTTTGATGGCAAATCTTAAACAAGACATTGCTCGTTGGGAATCCTTGTCTCTTTCACTGGGGGGAAGGATTCATTTAGTCAAAATGATTATCTTACCTAAATTTTACTTGTTCCAAACCCTGCCAATTTTTCTTTCTAAATCATTCTTTTCCAACCTGAATAGCCAGCTATCATCCTTTGTTTGGAATAAAAAGCATCCAAGGATCAACAAAAAGATATTACAACTGCCCCGTGATTTGTGGGGCATGGCACTTCCTAATTTCATATACTATTACTGGGCAGCTAATATTAGAGCGTGGTTGCATTGGTTGAGAAGGGACACTTCTCTACCAAGCTGGGTGACTTTGGAGAGGGCCTCAATTACATCCAGCTCTCCTACAGCATTGCTTTGCTCTCGGTTACCCTTTAAACAATCAATTTCAACATACTCTTCTAACCCATTTGTTGTCCATACAGTTAAGATTTGGAATCAATGTAGACGGTCTTTTGGTTTCACTGGGTTATTGTTTGCTGCCCCTCTGTCAAATAACCACATGTTTATCCCTTCGGTAACTGATGAGGCTTTTAATAGTTGGGCCTTGAATGGACTACATTCACTTTATAATCTGTACATTGATAATAAGTTTGCCTCATTTGAACAACTGGTAGAGAAGTTTAATATTAAAAAAATCACAGTTTTTTTTAGATATTTGCAATTGAGAAACTTTGTTATGGCCAATTCTGATTGTTTTCCTCAGTGTCCGGCTCAGTCCCTTGTGGATAAGATATTTGACTGTAGGATAGACACTAAACAGGTCTTGAGAAGGATTTACACACTGCTCAGTTTATACCATGAGACCAGTCTGGAAATTCTGAAACACAGGTGGGAATCTGACTTGGATGAAGACATATCAGACGTGGTCTGGCAAAAGGTCATACTGAACATTCACTCATCTTTGGTGTGTCTGAGACATGCTGTTATTCAGTTTAAAGTAGTACACCGTCTGCATTGGTCCAAAGTCAAACTGTCCAAGATAAAGTTGGACTTTGCAAAAAAAAAAAAAACCTGCTACACTTCTTCACGTTTTGGACTTGTTCAAAACTTCATGGATATTCGCTATCTATTTTTGTTGAATTTTCCAAAATATGTGGAAAAACTGTGCACCCATGCCCTTTGACTGCCTTATTTGGGGTGATCAAGGTGGATGCTCCTTTTAGCAGGTACCAGGTGAACATGATCGCTTTTTGCTCTTTGCTAGCTAGAAGACTCATTTTGTTTTTGTTTTTTCATAAACCAATCCGCGGGTCACGTGTGTGCCGAACCGAAGATATTGATCCAATTTGATCACGGATCAATAATGATCCATTGCACCACTACTATAGTGTCATTTGAAAACATTGCAGTTTTTAAAATACAACAACGAGCACCAAGAAACCATTTAAAGAGACGCATTCAGCGGTCTCCTTGACGGGAACAGTCAACAAAGTAAAATGATCTCCAACGTATGGCGCGCTCTCTTCATTTAATCAAATGATCATAATCACATCTATTCATTTTACAGTCCTGCTACTAGCATTTTATTCATACTAAAACCCCTTTAATTCGGGTGAGAAAGCTTTTTTTCCAAGTGGCTTTTGAACATAATAATAATACTGCTGCAGATGCATTTTGCAGCATTAAGGTTATTAATTGATCGTTAATTTAAACGACAATCAATCATGGAAATGATCGAATATTGACATCCCTAAATACAAATGAGTTGGATGGAAAACTGGTTATTGTCTGCATCAAACCATGCTTCTGAACAAATGTCATTCACTGTTCTGGACAGCTCCAGGACAGCTGTCTCTCTGACTTGATGTGATGGATGACTAGCTGTTCAAGCACTTCATGAGGATGGGGCTAAGTGCAACAGGACAGTAGTAATTGAAGCAGGGTGGAGATGGCTTCATCTGAACTGGGATGATGGTGGTAGTTTTAAAACTTGTGGGAACAATAGCCTGACTCAGTGAGATGTTAAAAATGTCTGTGAAGACATCAGTGAGTCTCTCATCACACGCCCAGGGATGTTGTCAGGACCCTGGAGCTTTGCGTGCATTGATCCTCTTGAAAGATCTCCTCACACTGTCTGGGGTCAGCGTCATCACCTGGTCGCCGGGAGGAGGTGGAGTCTTCTGTGCAGTGCTGCTGTTTTGTTGCTCAAAGCAAGCAAAGAAGGTGTTCAGCTCATTTAGCAGAGAGATGTTGTTGTCACAGGTCCATAGTGGGGGCTTGTAGTCCGTAATGGTCTGTATCCCCCGGCACAGGTTCCTAGTGTCTCTGCTGCTGCTGAATTGATGAGCTATTCTCCTGGAGTGTTGTCTCTTAGCCTCTCTGATGCCATGGGACAGGTTAGCCCTGGCTGTTCTCAGGCCCACCTCATCTCCAGCTCTGAAGGCAGAGTTCCGTGTCTTCAGAAGTCTGTAGACCTCCCCTGTCATCCACGGCTTCTGGTTGGCCCAGACAGTGATGGTTTTTGTGACCGTTACATCATCAATTAGCATGACAGTGATGTGGTCTGAGGTTCCGAGGTGGGGGAGGGCTTTGTAAGCTCCTCTCTGTGTGGTGTAAACAAAGTCCAAAATGTTATTACCTCGTGTTGGAAAGTTAATGTGTTGGTGTATTTTTGGAAACACACTCTTTAAGTCAAAATTGTTGGAATCCCCAGCTATGATGAGAAAAGCATCGGGGTGTGCTGTCTGCTGCTCACTGATGTGCTGGTACAGTTCATTTAGTGCGTTGTTCCTGTTGCTGATTATGTTGAACGGGGGAATGTACACAGAAATGAGCAGTATAGAAGTATATTTCCTCGGCAGATAGAACGGCCGGCACTCAATAATCATAAACTCCACCAGGGGTGAGCAGTGTTTGCTGATCACAATAGTATCGCGGCACCACGCGTCATTGATGTAAACATTAAGCCCGCCGCCACAGGTTTTTCCTCCCGCGAGGAGAGCTCTGTCCGCTCGATAGCACGTTGATCCCCCTGTCATTACCGATATGCGTAACCCACATAGGCAACCAATCACTAGTTCAACACCACACATTGAACATGTTGCCCCTGATTTGTTAGATCAAGTAGGCTCAATTGCTTTAATGATTGGAGAGCAGATAGCCGACAGTATTATATCTCATCTTAACACACCTAGCCTGAAGTCAGACACACACAGCAAACCACATACTAGCAGTACCACACTGACTCGATCTTCCAACACTGTGGATATATCCTAGGCTCACTTAGTCACACACAGGAACGTCAAAGAGCCTCCTTCCTTCAGAGGGGATGGATCTGACTCAGTTGACATAGAGGAGTGGGAAGATCTGATGAGGGCATTTGTTAAGAAGGGAAACATGAATACTACCAAACATATTGAGGAGATACTTGTTCACCTACAGGGCAGAGCAAAAGACGTAGTAAAATTTTGGATTAGGAACAGCGAATCTGACACCCAATCCAGCCCCAATGCCATTTACAGTCTGCTCTGTAAGCATTTCAGTTGCAGTCAGTACTCACCAGTTCCCCTCTCTGACTTTTACACCACTTTGCTTAATGAGAATGAGGAGCCTTACGATTACTGGTTGAGGCTAAACAAAGCAGCAGATGTAGCCTCTGAATGCCTGAAGGAGCAATGCAAATCATTTGATAATCCAGGAACAGAGATTGCCCACATGTTTATCCGCCATTGTCCCAGTAAAGATTTGGCTCTGACTTTTTGATCCAAGTCCATTGACAGTGGTCCGCCCATGAAGTGCAAGCTGTGTTAAATGCCCATAAATCAGAGTACAACTTCAAACCTGCTAACTTGACATGTTGTAGTAGGACTGATGAAACCAATGTTTGCAAAGTTGATGTTAATGCAGTTTCTGTCACATCCAAGGAATCTGGACCACAGCTGTGTGGATCTACAGACCAGGCTAATCTAGAGAGAGTAATCGACATGCTAGAGAAAGTTTTATTGTGCAATTCCTGTGTATGACAGCCTAACTCAGGTTGACACTATGCCAGATTCCCAAGCATTGATGGTTTAGAGGCCTTACCTTGTGCTATCTGTATTGTTTTCAGTGCCTGTCGCCCGGCCATTCCCGATGCAACTGCCCTGTACCACAGGCTACTCTACCTGCGTCCAATCAGGGAAACTAACAGATCGGCGCGAGTGGGAGGGCAGTTTAGATCGAATTAGTCAGCCTCCCATTTGTGATACTGAGGATTGTGAGTCTGTAATAACAAAACTGTTATTTTCAATGCTTACAGCGCATCCCCATGATTGGCAGCCTGTTCTATACCCCTGTGTCTGTCGAAAATGGTCCAACGCTGAAGGCACTGATTGATAGCGGCTCTATGGCATGTACCATAAGCGAAGCAGCTGAAGCTAACCTGTTGAAAGCCAATCCTACCTTGAAAACAACTTCAGCAGATAATGTCGTCATTGTTGGATGTGGAGGTCACAGAGTTAACCCCAAAAGGATATATGATGTCACAGTCTCTGTTTATGGATGTAAAATGATAATCCCTGTTCTGGTTGTGCCAGGTCAGACAGAAGAACTGATTCTTGGCAGCAATGCCATCAAACTGCTGTTGACTTTACTGAGGACCACCGTCGGCTACTGGAAGTTGATGAACATGCCAAGCGGAGATGGAAAGGATGAATCCTTTCAGTTTTTGTCTTAACCCTCTAACACAGAGAGGTGGAAAGGTGACATTGTTCCAGACAAAGTGGGTACAGCCAAACTTAAGGGCAGTGTAACATTACAACCACAGAGTGAATATCTAGTTTTGGGTAAACTCCCTATCAAGGCCTTGGTGTCTGTGGGTAGTACAGTAGTTATAGAGCCTACCCAGTCCAACTCCAGGTCTAAACAGATCTTGGTCGGCAGAGTTATCGCACCACTATTTGGTGATGGTTTAGTTCCAGTTAAACTAGTTAACCCCGCTAATCGCTAGGGATGGATATCGTTAAGGTTTTAACGGTATTACTACTCTTACTGATACTGCTTAACGTTCCGGTACTTTAACTGTATCCTTATCTGTAATTTGTGTTGTGTTACTTTGTGTTGTGTTAGGCAGTTGAAAACTTTGCTTTTCTCCGTCTGCACATAATGCACTTTTGAAAGATGCTTTGACATATTGCTTGTGTTTCCGCCCTTACATGCAAAAATGTTGTTGCACTTATGACAACCAATGTTGTCTGCATCAACTCTAGTGAAGTTTAACCACACTTTGGAACGTTTTACTGTCTCCGCCATCGTCACTCTTTGTATTAAGCAGGAGTTTTCATACTGTAAGGGGGCGTACACATATCGCGTCTAAAAACGCGTGGAAAATGCTAGGCACGTGGCTTTCTGATTTTTTTCCCCCAAAGCCTTCGGGGGCACTTGTGCTCCTGAGGAGTCTCCCGTTGCTAAGCAAACATGACCTGCGCTCACCATGAAGACGTGGAAATTTCAGCAATGCATAAATGGATTTGCAGCACTAAAACTTGCTAGCAGTAGCACTGCTACTAAATTAATTTAAAGATCCACATACAGCTATCAGCTGTTCCTTCATCTTGGCTGAGCTTTCAACGTTGTTATAGAAAAGGTGAGGAAGTTACATGACCTGCGGTGCGCTTGCAGCATTCTGAAAAGTTGGGATGTTTTTAACTCGAAGGACGGCCTGGAAAAAACAAGCTTGTCGCACTGCGTGTGCATCGCGACCGCGTTGCTTTCATTATGAGTGCGCATACCGCGCGCCTACATTTGAAATAACGAACTTGAACACACAAAAGACGCGTTATGTGAATGGCCCCTTATGCATGTGTGTGCCTGGCTCGTTCTTGTTGTGTGTGTGTGTGTGACTGACAGACAGCCTCCGCGGCGTGCATGAGAGATCTCGTCTTAATAATATGGCAAATTAGAAATGTGTGGTGAGATCAAATGTGCACGATAACATTATTTAAGCAAATCTCTTCGCCATCGTCACTCTTTATTATTAAGCGCGAGTTTTCATTCTGTTATGTCTGTGTGTGCGCCGCGCTCGTTGTGGTGTGTGTGTGTGACTGACAAACAGCCTCTGCGGCACGCACGAAAGATCTTGCAGATCTCACAGACAAACGTCTTAATATTATCGCAAATCAGAAATGTTTGGTGAGATAAAATGTGCACGATAACATTAAGCAAAAATACAAAGTACATACATTTTTTCCTCTCCAGTAAAAATGCTAAAATGGAAATGGACTGCATTTATATAGCGCTTTCAACAGACCACATGGCCATCCAAAGCGCTTTACAATTTGCCTCACATTCACCCATCCACTCACTCATTCACACACCGACTGCGCACCTAGTATCGAAAGCAGAACCGATACCGTAAGATCTTACTGATACTACGGTCTTTCATAATTTAGCCCCGGGGCCATTTTAATACCAGGTTTCTGTACTCATCCCTACTAATCGCCCTGTTACACTGAGAGGGAAAGTCGCTAATATATCCCCATGCATTGCAGTAGAGGATTTCACAGAGGCTGAAAGTGTCCAGTGTAAAATCCAGTCCAGTGCTCAGTCCTGTCACATCGCCGAACAACCTCTACAGTCGGAAGAGGAGTTGACCAAAATTTTGAGGGACCTGGGATTGAAAGATTTAGACTTAAGTGCATGTGAAGTGTCTCTTGAGTGGTAGAACAAACTCTTCAGCATCATCACTTTTTGATGAGTCTATATTCTCGAGGAACAAGATGGATTGTGGCCTGGCAAAAAGATTTTGGTCACAGGATCTGTTTGGTTGTTGACAAGCCGCTTCGTCTACCTTATCGTAGGATACCGCCAAGTCACTATGAGAAGCTGCGAACAGCCCTGAATGACATGGAGGAGAGTGGGATAATAAGAAAGTATAACAGTGAGTATGCATTACCCTTTAGTAATTGTGTGGAAGAAAAATGGCGACCCCAGGATCTGTAATGACTTCAGATGGCTCAATGCCAGAACAGTAAAAGATGCTCATCCTCTCCCACACCAGTCGGATGCACTCGCTGCTCTAGGCGGAAATGCCTTCTTCTCCACTATGGACCTGACATCCGGTTTCTACAATGTGCCACTACATGAGGAAAAGACAAAAAGTATACAGCCTTCTCATCACCATTTGGACTTGAATACAATCGCATGTGTCAAGGCTTCACAAACAGTCCCGCTACGTTTATGTGCATTATGATGTCGATTTTCAGTGACAAGAACTTCACCAGCATCTTGTGTTACCTTGACGATCTTTTGGTTTTCGCTCCAATGGAACAGCTTGTACTTGACTGACTGGAGATGGTGTTTTCTAGGTTGAAGACTCAACTTCATTTTCTGAGAAGATATGTGAAATTCTCGGGCCACATTGTAAGTGAGGACAGAGTCTGTACTGATCCTGAGAAAGTTCAGGCCATTGCTGATGTGCAGGTGTCTGATTTAATGAACTCAGATGGCGTCACTCCTTTTCCTAAAAAATGTTACCGTTTTTGGGTATGGTGTTGTATTATCAACATTTTATTGAGAGTTGTTCAGCCAAGGCGAAGCCCCTCTTCAAGCTCATCTCCCAGCCAGACACGCAGTGCTTCAAAAAGAAAGTTCTACATGTTAAACTCACACAATCAGATAGGACTGAGGAATCCAAATGTGCATTTGAGAATTTAAAACATGATTTGTTTACAAGTGTATTATTAGCTCACCCTGATTTTGATGACCATTTCATATTGGCCGTGGATGCGTCTTTCGATGGGTTGGGTGCAGTACTCTCCCAGATTCCCAAAGGCAGTGACATGGTGAGGCCAGTGGCTTTTGCGAGCAAGACACTCTCACGCTCCCAAATGAATTACCCCGTGCACAGGCTTGTGTTTTTAGCCCTAAAATGGGCGGTATGTGATAAATTCCATTACTGGTTGAAAGGTCGTCATTCTACAGCTTGGACTGACAACAACCCACTCACATACATACTCACCATACCAAGACTTGATGCGTGTGATCAGCGTTGGGTAGCAAAGCTGGCATCCTATAGTTTCGATCTGAAATATGTGCCAGGTGCTAAGAACATAGTGGCAGATGCACTCAGCAGGGAGCCTTTTGTCCAGTCTAGCATCAGTCATCGCCTTGAGACAGAGCCATACCATGCTTTGTTAAATCAACTGAATGGTGTGGTGGATGAAACAGTTCAAGATGCTTTCAAATACACAAACAACTGTCAGCTTGTAAGTACAAATGTTGACTCAGGTTCTAATCTTCCCCACCCACTTTCCCAGGGCAAGTTTACATCTCAGGAGATCTCTGCCCTCTTGGATGCACATTGCTCTAGTGGGACAAGACGTCTAATGGGGACGGGTGTCATCCCTTATCTGGAGAAAGAGGATTGTGCCACTGCTCTGCCTAAAATCACTCTTCTGACTATGCAGGAGCAGGACAGCACCGTGAGTAGAGTTATTTACTATGTCCAGAGACACAAGAGACCTGACAAACATGAACGTGCAAAGACGTCTCGTAGTGTAATCTAGCTGCTCAAGCACTGGAACAAACTCACACTGCAAGATGGTATGCTATATAAAGTGATGAAAGATCACAATATGAACAACAAATTCTATCAGTTCATTTTACCAGATTGCCTGAAACAACAAGTTCTTCATTGCATACAAGATGCTGCAGGTAACCAAGGACGCTCACGTACACTATCATTGGCCAGACACAGGTTTGGATGGGTATGGCGCATGATATTGTGCATTATGTCAAAAACTGCAAGCGTTGCATTGTTGGTAAGGCGCCAGAGCCTAATGCTCGTGCTCCTTTGGAGAACATTCACACCACAGAGCCTATGGAATTGATTTGCATTGATTTCTGGTCAGCAGAGCAAGGAGACAACAAGTCTGTTGATGTTCTCGTAGCAACAGATCATTTCACCAAGATGACCTTTGCTTTTCCCTGTAAGAACCAGACTGCAAAACAAGTGGCTCGCCAATTGTGGGATGATATGTTCTGTATATGTGGCTTCCCGAAATGTGTGCATTCTGACCAGGGGGATAATTTTGAGAGTAAGCTCATCAAGGAGCTGTTGGATATGGCTGGTACAGTATTGTTCGAAATAATAGCAGTACAATGTGACTAACCAGAATAATCAAGGTTTTTAGTATATTTTTTATTGCTACGTGGCAAACAAGTTACCAGTAGGTTCAGTAGATTCTCAGAAAACAAATGAGACCCAGCATTCATGATATGCACGCTCTTAAGGCTGTGCAATTGGGCAATTAGTTGAAAGGGGTGTGTTCAAAAAAATAGCAGTGTCTACCTTTGACTGTACAAACTCAAAACTATTTTGTACAAACATTTTTTTTTTCTGGGATTTAGCAATCCTGTGAATCACTAAACTAATATTTAGTTGTATGACCACAGTTTTTTAAAACTGCTTGACATCTGTGTGGCATGGAGTCAACCAACTTGTGGCACCTCTCAGCTGTTATTCCACTCCATGATTCTTTAACAACATTCCACAATTCATTCACATTTCTTGGTTTTGCTTCAGAAACAGCATTATTGATATCACCCCACAAGTTCTCAATTGGATTAAGGTCTGGAGATTGGGCTGGCCACTCCATAACATTAATTTTGTTGGTTTGGAACCAAGACTTTGCACGTTTACTAGTGTGTTTTGGGTCATTGTCTTGTTGAAACAACCATTTCAAGGGCATGTTCTCTTCAGCATAGGGCAACATGACCTCTTCAAGTATTTTAACATATGCAAACTGATCCATGATCCCTGGTATGCGATAAATAGGCCCAACACCATAGTAGGAGAAACATGCCCATATCATGATGCTTGCACCTCCATGCTTCACTGTCTTCACTGTGTACTGTGGCTTGAATTCAGAGTTTGGGAGTCGTCTCACAAACTGCCTGTGGCCCTTGGACCCAAAAAGAACAATTTTACTCTCATCAGTCCACAAAATGTTCCTCCATTTCTCTTTAGGCCAGTTGATGTGTTCTTTGGCAAATTGTAACCTCTTCTGCACATGCCTTTTTTTTAACAGAGGGACTTTGCGGGGGATTCTTGAAAATAGATTAGCTTCACACAGACGTCTTCTAACTGTCACAGTACTTACAGGTAACTCCAGACTGTCTTTGATCATCCTGGAGGTGATCATTGGCTGAGCCTTTGCCATTCAGGTTATTCTTCTATCCATTTTGATGGTTGTCTTCCATTTTCTTCCACGTCTCTCTGGTTTTGCTCTCCATTTTAAGGCATTGGAGATCATTTTAGCTGAACAGCCTATCATTTTTTGCACCTCTTTATAGGTTTTCCCCTCTCTAATCAACTTTTTAATCAAAGTACGCTGTTCTTCTGAACAATGTCTTGAACGACCCATTTTGCTCAGCTTTCAAATGCATGTTTAACAAGTGTTGGCTTCATCCTTAAATAGGGGCCACCTGATTCACACCTGTTTCTTCACAAAATTGATGACCTCAGTGATTGAATGCCACACTGCTATTTTTTTGAACACACCCCTTTCAACTAATTCAACTAATTGCCCAATTGCACAGCCTTAAGAGCGTGCATATCATGAATGCTGGGTCTCATTTGTTTTCTGAGAATCTACTGAACCTACTGGTAACTTCTTTGCCACGTAGCAATAAAAAAATATACGAAAAACCTTGATTATTCTGGTTAGTCACATTGTACTGCTATTATTTTGAACAATACTGTATAAAGAAATAGCACACTACGCCTTACCACCCGATGGGTAATGAGATCACAGAGCATTTCAACAGAACCATGGGGAGCATGATCAGAACCTTACCCTCCAAGTCCAAAGCAAAGTGGCCCCAGTCGCTAAGAATGCTGACTTTGTTATAATTGCAATGTCCACGAGACAACCGGCTTTGCACCCTTTTACCTCATGTTTGGGAGGATCCCCAGACTTGTTCCAACATGCTTTAAAGAATAATCATGTCATTACTCATTCAGAGTTTGTGTCCCACCTCAAAACAGACCTGAGTGAGGCAGCAGAGGTTGCTCAGAGGCACAGTTCAGCAGAACAGGCTTGTCATGCTGAGCTCTATGACCGCAAGGTAAAAGGCTCTCCATTGACTGTTTGTGACAGGGTTTTGTTGGCAAACAGAGGTGAAAGAGGAAAATGGAAACTTGCAGACGAATGGGAGTCAATTCCTTACGAAGTGTTGTCAGTAAGATCAGCGATCAATGTCTACCGTGTGAAGGATGCAGTCACTGGCAAAGAAAAAACAGTTCACCAGAACTTGCTCCTTCCAGTCAGTTTCCTGTTGAGAGACGATGAACTTGACCTGCTGTCTGTTTCCCTGTCAGCTGGAGCAGGCAGTGATCCTGGTGATGCTTTGCCTCATGACCAAATTGATGGCGATGAAAAAACATTGCAGTGGATTTTGCAATCTGGAAAGAATGATGAACTTGATGAGGTTGTTGTCGACTTACCCAGTTCATTCAATGCAGTGGAGAATATTCCTCTGGATGATTTTGGCGATGACAGTCATGGATGGCCAGGACAGTGATGTGAGCCAGTCATCATTCCTAGACGATCAGTCTGCCCACAGTCACCCCATACAGCTCCCCACACTCTCGCCAGCTGATGCACATGCACATGTTCCCAGTAGTTTAGACTTAGAATCAGTTGAGCCTGTAATTTGCACCCAGCCAAGGCGAGACATGATTAGGACTAGGATTTGTAGGACCATATAACCAGGTTGTGGAAGATTCAAGGTCATCCGTGGGTTATTTAGTTACTCTAATGAGACATGTTTTTGCAGTGTAGCCTGAGACTTTACAATGTGTCATTTGAGTGTAGACGGACACTCCATTTTTCACTGGAGTTTTTGAGCTGTGTCAATTAAGAGGGGTGTAAACGGCATCTCTTGTGTCTATGTTAAGGTTTATGTTTTGGTACCAACCTATCCTTACATATATCTGTAGGAAGTAGTTTTGTAACTGACTGTAAAGCAGTAGCGCTCAATGTAATTTTTTTTTTTATTTCAGTTCTTCTGTTTTCTCTGTGTTGGATGCGCTTCCCTGATTTAGCAGTAATTTAGGGGGATGTATGTAACGGGTTGTATATAGGTTCTGTTAAATTCCTGAATAAATGGGGACAGCGTCGTCTGCTGGCATAAAAAAATAGCGAATTATGGGTAATCCACAGCAGAACATTTGATAACTGCTGTGGTAAGTCGCATGTTAAATGCTGCAGAGACAATATTAGCCAAAATGCTTTAAAGCTCACAACAAAGTGTTTAATTTTACTGTATTTTTGTTTTGAAGTAGTTAAGTGATGAATGTCGTTTGTTTGGAGTCGAGTGAGTCCTTAAATTAGGCTCAGAGCTGAATGTTAAAAGTAGCTTATGTTGCATGGCTTCAAATGCTATTCCTCCATCTGTAGGGCTGTTTTTGTCTCTGTCTGTGATGTCGTCATGCTTATCCTGATTCAGTTTGGTTTTCCTGTATGCAGTTGCAGTTCCACATACACAACACAACGATGCTGATGCATGAAGAGCCGTTACACAACTTACCTGACTGATGACTGTTCTTTGAAGACCATATTTTTTCCAGAAAAATGGCAGAATTTGCTATCTGACCTAAAAACATCATATATATATATATATATATATATATATATATATATATATATAGACACATTAAATCCCATCATAATTAAACAAAATACATTGTAGATTCACTTAATCTAGAACACTGACATGAACAAAGGGAGTGAAATTTATGCTGCACTTTGAGATTATGATATATTAACAAATTAAGACACACCATAACTCTCCAAGGCTGATTTGGGTGAATCAAAAACAGCTGCTGTATTTGGAGCCTCTGAAAACAGTTGAGGAGAATGTGTCTGCAGACTTGTCAATGGGGAATATGTTAACAACAAAAAGAATGATAGCTAAGTTAAAATTAATTAATAATCATATATCATACTAAAAGCTAATTTTTTTTTTAAATTTGCATAACAGTTGCTAAGTACCAGTTAGCAGTCTAACAAGATAGACTAATTTTAGAACACAAACCCACAAATTAATCCATTAACAACACTCAACATTATGTTTTGGTTAATATGTTATTTAAAATGTTTCTGTAAATTCTTCCTTACTTTCTTTTGTTATAAATCTCTCTGGACGCTGGACCGCTTGTTGACTGAAGGCTGAAGTGGGAACAAGTGGCTCGAAACCATACCAGGCTAGAAATACAGTTTGAAAGAAATCATACAACGCTGAACAAATTTTAATGTTCTGATAAACATGTTATTTAAATGGTCTTATGTATTCATACTAACCTGCATCTGATGTAAATCTCTCAGAAAATTAGTGGGTGCATAACCGCGGAGCAGCAGAATAAACTGCTCAAAATAATGTCATGCTAGAAATACAGGTTAAAAATATTACAACATCGAACAAGTTTTAATGTTGTGTTCTTGTAAACATGTTTTTCAAAATGGCTTTATATATTCACACTTACAGTACCTTCGTATGAGTAATCTCCAAATTACCAGATGCTGTCAGCGTGCGCCCAAATTCAAAAACTGTAGCTTGCGGGGGGAGGGATAAGAACAGAGAGTCGATTCCGAAAAGAATTGATTCATGGGTGTTAAGAATTGTTAATCTAATGTGAATCAGCTTTAAATGCAAGCCTGGAAAGTCAGTGCATGATATTACTGTGTTCATTACCTCTATTACTAAATATACTATTAACAAAACCAGAGATACAACAATACTGCGAATAGTGTGGATTTTATTTTATTAATTTCACTTTTTTGGTTATCTAAATGAGAGTGTATATTATATGTAAGGGATTCTCAAAGTTTACATTGAAAAAGGTCTGAATCTGAGTTCTCATCAATGTCAAAAGATCCAAAATGGTTGTTATTACAAAACTTGCTTTTAATAAACTTGGCTATAACTTTATATAAAAATAATTTTTGGTATATGCTAATTATCATATTCACGATGTCAATAATTCATACTTGCATTTACACGTGTTTCAAACACGCCAATGATTACGTGCTCCTTCAGGTTATAAATAGACGTGAAACGGAAACATCCTCAGGTGCCTGTACCATGAAACTTGATTAGCTGATTAGCTGGCACCAATCCTGGGTTTTAGGTACCATGTAAGTGGTTTGGCTTTTAGCAGTATTCATTGCCATAGTAACTTACAGTCCACGGCTAACCTGCTCCGGGGCAGGTTATGTTCTGGGTTAAAGATCTAAAAATGAAGGTGGACCAATCAGTTGTGAGAAAAGTCACACAAAGTCACTCCCCCAGTTTATCTTGCTCCAAATTAAAGGTCACTAATGCTAAAAAATAAATCAAATAAAAATAATAATAATAATCAAAAAGTCTGGCTTTAATGATAATTATATAAATCATTTTATGATTTATATAATTATTATGATTCATATTATTATTTATCTATTACACAAGCAATTTTAGTTTAACAGTTATAATAAATATATTTTTATAAATATAATAATACACAACCGTATAATGTATACAGATATACACATGTAATATAAATAAGCTGTAGTATCAATAGATTGCACTATTTTTAATCTGACGTACATGTTTGAGTCTCTATCGCTATATATTTTCAAATGTATAAACTAACTTACCAAGTTTCACTTGTGACTTTACTGATAGAGCAAGATAATGTTTTTTATTTGTCCTCCTTCGTGTTTCATATGACGTTTAAATGTTTTATATTCTTCAATCTCTTAACCTTTAGCAAAACCTTTAAACTTTAGTTTTGAATCTCGCTGGGTCTCTAATGAGAATTAAATCAAACTTGCTTTGTGTTGCAAGGCTCGTGATTGGCTGTTCACCAGTGATGTGACTGACACATTCATGTGCATGCTCTCCACAAACTCAGCATCAAAGCCTTACTTGACAAAGAAAGTTGTTGATCAGCATCATGGTACCAACAAAGCCAGATTGGAGAGGTTTGGTTTTGTCAACTCAAAACTAATCCTGTAACTCTGAATTTATTTAGCTACCATCATGGTACAGGCTCCAGGTTTCTTTGTTATAAATCTCTCTGGACGCTGGACCGCTTGTTGACTGAAGGCTGAAGTGGGAACAAATGGCTCGAAACCATACCAGGCTAGAAATACAGTTTGAAAGAAATCATACAACGCTGAACAAATTTTAATGTTCTGATAAACATGTTATTTAAATGGTCTTATGTATTCATACTAACCTGCATCTGATGTAAATCTCTCAGAAAATTAGTGGGTGCATAACCGCGGAGCAGCTGAATAAACTGCTCAAAATAATGTCATGCTAGAAATACAGATTAAAAATATTACAACATCGAACAAGTTTTAATGTTGTGTTCTTGTAAACATGTTTTTCAAAATGGCTTTATATATTCACACTTACAGTACCTTCGTATGAGTAATCTCCAAATTACCAGATGCTGTCAGCGTGCGCCCAAATTCAAAAACTGTAGCTTGCGGGGGGAGGGATAAGAACAGAGAGTCGATTCCGAAAAGAATTGATTCATGGGTGTTAAGAATTGTTAATCTAATGTGAATCAGCTTTAAATGCAAGCCTGGAAAGTCAGTGCATGATAGTACTGTGTTCATTACCTCTATTACTAAATATACTATTAACAAAACCAGAGATACAACAATACTGCGAATAGTGTGGATTTTATTTTATTAATTTCACTTTTTTGGTTATCTAAATGAGAGTGTATATTATATGTAAGGGATTCTCAAAGTTTACATTCAAAGGTCTGAATCTGAGTTCTCATCAATGTCAAAAGATCCAAAATGGTTGTTATTACAAAACTTGCTTTTAATAAACTTGGCTATAACTTTATATAAAAATAATTTTTGGTATACGCTAATTATCATATTCACGATGTCAATAATTCATACTTGCATTTACACGTGTTTCAAACACGCCAATGATTACGTGCTCCTTCAGGTTATAAATAGACGTGAAACGGAAACATCCTCAGGTGCCTGTACCATGAAAAAAAAAGAATAAGATCATGTCAAGTAAGGTTAGGAGATGCTTGCCACCATGTGCACAGGTTATCCCAGATGAGGATCTGCATGATAATTTTTTGGAGTGCCTCAGAGAAGAGCATGCAATTGCTTCTCTTGAGGATGCAGAGTGTGAGCAGTGTGAATTATTTCCCATCGGGGTACTCCGCTCGAGGCTTGCTTTCTTTTATGAGGGGCGAGCCTTGGCATCCTCAATAAGATTGTGGGGATTTGTGCGTTGAGCTGGCTAAGAGAAGTCCCAGCCCCCACTGCTGAAGTGTGCCCCAGCGCTTTTTCAGAGCGAGACAAGGACGCGTTTTTTCGTGCCTTCGGCAATATGGAGACCGAGAGTGCCGCCGTTGAGCGATCCTCGCGTGACGACAAACCATTTGGAGAGTTACTCAAGTTGGTGACTAAAGCGGTGGCCAGGCTTATCCCTATATACATCTAAATGGCTAAAGTCTAATATCACTGTAATCAGCACAAATTGGGCTATAATAATATGATAGCAGCATGTATGTACATTATTGTGTTTTTGAGAAAACAATGTTTATGCTTGGTTAGTGAAAAACTAAAAATGTTAACTCACGTGAATAAGGCCATAAAACACACAAAGAAAATTAGTTCCTGGGACTTTTGAGAACTGGAGCTTGTAGCCTAGAAGTTTTCTTTCTAAATTATGTGAGAATCATCTTGTTTACTCACTCAGAGAAGACAATATATTGATTAAAATTGTCTAAAACGGGGGTGCTGCTTAGCAATGGAGGAGTGAGACGTTTTTCACATAGCCCTGGTAACTTTTCTTTTATTAATACACTAAACACCTGTGCCATAAAAGCGGAGTAATATGCCGAACGCCTCTTCACACCGGGCTCGACTGAAGTGAGACAGAACGACGCTTAAACTGATGCAATCACTGCTGATGCGGAGAAACAAGATATTCAGAGAGGTGGCTATGTACTGGTGCTTGCATAGCAAGCACTATCTGTTTCTTCTACACATGAGTTACAAATGTAATGTAAAACACAAGTACAAACTGTAAAACCGCCATTCTCAGAAGAAAAATTGGAAAGTGTTATGTCCTGCCTTATACAGATCGAGGTTTGCACTGTTATTTTATTTTTATTTTTTCTCTCTTCCTTCTTTCTATTTTTCTGATATATTATCTAAAGTGTTATTGTCTCCGTTGGAGTTGCATAATAATATTACTATTACTATTATTATTATTATTATTATTATTATTTATACAGTTGATGCAAATTCCCACCTTGGGGAAAGCGTTCTTCTTAACTATGGACGGATTAGGTATATGGATATTTGTATTTGTATGGGTGTGTTGTGTAAACCTGTGTATACATTTATATGTATGTGTGTGTGTAGGTGTGTGTGTGTGTGCACCCATGGAAAATAATATTAGTAATCTACCTAAATATTTTGTGTAAGTTACCAAGCTATGTGATCATAGATAGGAGTTAGCATCAGGCCACCAGAAGGTGTGGGGAATCTAACCAATTCACTTTGAAGAGTGAAAGAAACCTTATTTGAGAGTAGTTTTGTTTACATTTGTTACTATGGGGACTGGGCTGACCTTGATAACGGTTATGGGGTGGACTGGGGTAGAGGGGAGGGGTGGGATAGGAAGACCACTCAAATCCTACACATTGACAACTGTACTGCTGCAGATACTGTACTGATCACATACTCCAGATGCATGATAGTTTAAACAATCACACCAGAGGGTTGAAAGGTCTCACATTTTCTAGCTGGAATGTACGCAGAGTTAATAACCCAGTCAAGAGGGGTATATTATAGTGATTGGTGAAATCCATAACACTTCCCTTACTTTAGTAAAAATATATGCTCCTCCCCATATTCTTTCAGAAGGTTTTTTCACTGATACCAGACATCTCACAAACACACTTGATAATAGGGGGCGATTTTAATACTGTCCTCGACACATATCTTGATGGGTCCTCCACGAAGAGACTTCCAAAAAATGCCTGTAGTGAATTTTTAAATATGTTAACTAATAACACAAAAATACTGGATATATGGAGAACGATGAACCCTACAGACAGGTACTACTCATTTTATTCACCTGTATTCAACTCCTACAGTAGGATAGACTACTTCCTAGTGGACGCCAAACTTATACCTCACACATTAAATGCTAAATATCACAGTATAGTGATTTCAGATCACAGCCCACTCACCTTTTTGGTGTGTGTATGTAAACAAGCCACACTCCTCTTGGAAACTGACCTCGCATCTACTCACTGAAAATACATTTTGTGAATACTTAAAAGACCAGGTTTCTTTATACTTTGAAATAATCGGCAACCCTGATACCTCTCCCTCCATCCTCTGGGAAATATTCAAGGCTTATATAAGAGGCTGTATCATCTCATTTGAAGCTTCTAGGCGAAAAGTTAACAAAATTAAATTAAAAGAATTAGAAGATCAAATTAAATTACTTGACATAGAAAATGCACACTCCCCCTCTATTTTATTGCACAGGAAAATAGCAACACTTAAATTAGACTGGCCACAGGAAGAAGAGAACACCATAAATTAGACCACTCTAAATTCGAAGATGTTTGTCTGGTGGCCGGGGGGGGGGGGATCCCAACATCGATCTCTCCCCTTTTTCCCAGACCTCCATGACGAGTTATCCTGTACCCACAACGTAAATTTATTTGACTATCTTGGGTGCTAAGGGATATGTGGCGATGCCTCTGGTTGAGGAGACGCTTGCAGGCTATCTTTCCCCAGGGAGTTCATTATCACTTAAAAAGTCAACTCTCCCCACCAAGCCTTGTAGAGTAACAATCAGGGGGCGGGAGTATTAATGAGGAGCCATTTTCAGAGCTGCGCCAAGCCACAGATCTCTCTCTTCGTGTGACCAAGCAGACGTTCCATGCCATTGGCCGTTCTATGGTTGCATTGGTGCAACGGAGAGACACTTAAACACAGAGAAAATGTTCCTCCTTGATGCCCCCGTGTCGTCCCCTCTGGCCTATTTGGCGATTTCATCAATACGCTGCCACTGGGTTCAGGGAGGCCAAGAGACATGCAGGAGCTTTTGATAAATTTCTTCCCCGCCGTGCTCAGGTGTCAGGGTTGTCGGCCACTCAGCCCCAACCCAATCCGGTCTCTCTAAGGTCGAGAGTCACTGAAGCAGAGTGTGGCAAGCCGTGTGCCCCCTAAAAGCAACTGGGGAGCGGCTCGGCGATCTCAACAGCCCAGCAAGAGTCCAGATCTGAGGATGATTATTTTGTCTAAGAAGTCCTAATCTAATTGATCTCAAGGACACATAACTTCATATTAGAAAATCCATTCTAAACACCCTAAAGAACATCAAGTTAGGCCAGGAAGTCACGTTTCATCACTTTTAAAGAGTTCTAGTTCTCATAGCAGCTGCATCCACGGTGATAACTTTGGACCTCCTGAACATTAGATCATTTCAGTTGTGGCTCAGAGCCAGGGGATTTCATCCAAGGACCAATCCCCAGAAGTAAATAAAGGTTATACGCCAGGGGCTTCGTACACTTCGTATGTGGTTCAGACCCCAGTTTCTGACTCTGGGTCCCACTCTAGGTCTGTGTTGTTGTCACAAGATGCTAACAACAGATTCTTCCCTCACGGGCTGGGGAGTGGTCTTAGATGGCCACCCAGCCCAAGGGATAAGGAGAGGTCATCTTCTTGAATGGCACATCAGTTGCTACCTCATCAGAAATGAAGGCTGTATTCCTAGCTCTGAAATACAGGGATTGAAGGGTTTCTGTGGGAATGCTCCCTCTAGTCACCCGCTTCATTCATGGGGCTAAGCAGCTGAAGCCACCCACTAGAGCTATGGTCCCTTCATGGGATTTAGCCATAGTGCTTGAAGGGCTGGCTGGCACTCCTTTCAAACCATTAGAATCAGCACCTGCCAGGCTACTGACTCTAAAGATGGTTTGTCTTATGGCCATTACCTCTCTAAAGAGAATTTGGGATTTACAGGCTTTGTCACTCCTGCCATCCTGTTTAGATTTTGCCCCTGGATGAGTCAGAACTATTTTGCATCCTCACCTTAACTATCCTCCGAAAGTTCTTTTCTCGACCATACATCTGGTCATTCCCGAGGCCTTCTGTCCTCCACCATTCGTGACACTGGAGCAGGAAAGACTTCACTCACTGTGTCCAGTACGTGCTCTTCAGATTTACGTCTACCACACTAGCCAGTGGCGTAAGTCTGAGAAGCTTTTTATATGCCATTGGGGCCACAACCGTGGGGCGCTGCCACTAAGCAAACAATAGCACATTGGGTGAGGGATACTATTGCCCTAGCTTATGAGGTGCGTGGTCAAACTTTGCCTCCAGGAGTTAGGGCCATTCAACCGGGGGTTGCATCTTCAATGGTTTTTGCAAGAGGTGTGCCCTAGCAACAAGTGTGTGATGCAGCAGGTTGGTCCTCTCCCCTCACATCTGTCAGATTCTATAGTTTGGATGTCCATGCAGCACTGGGCTCAGATGTTCTCGAGTCGACATCCCAGAGTCATGTCTGAGACCTCTTCGTGTTTGTGCACACACACTACACAACCGTGGGGGTACAGACACTTCCAGTGTGGCAGCGTTGGTATTCTCATTCCCATTAGCGCTTTTGAGCACATCATCAAGAGTAACTTTTGAAAGGGAACGTCTCTAGTTACTTGACTGTAAACCTGTTACCTGAAAAAGCGAGAACAAGATCCTACACCTCAATGCCGCACTGTCGACGTGCCTGGACATCTCTCAGACAAAGGGGTAACCTGAGGATGTGTCCGTTTCATGTCTATTTATAACTTGCAGGTGCACGTAATCAGTGACGTAACTCACAGAGGTTATTTAAGCCAATTTTTGGAGTGTTTGCTTCACAACCGGTCGAACAAAGAATGTTCTCATTACCGTTTTTGAGGGCAGCATCTCATTCCCACTTTTTCAGGGAACATATAATGAGACAGAGGGGTCCAGAGACAATAGTAGGTACAGTATTTTTAATGAGTAAATAAGGATGTGCCGCAAGGCTGATTAACAGAACTTAAAATTCACAAAAGTAACTCAGGGTGCAGTTCTTGGACAGAGAGATCAGGAGTACTGGTGAGATGAGAAGTTCTCTGAAACCCTCAACGAAGAACACTGGGTACAGCACAGAAGAGGTAAACACAACAGTACTGAGGCTATCTGTGTAACACTACTTAGACAGGACTGGACTAGACTAGTACAAGACAAAAAACAACTACAGCAAAGTCACGGTTACACTCTGACCTACTGACCTTAGTCTGGGCACAGACTGGACAGGATGCGATAAAGCGACAGATGTGTCGCTCACTAGAGGGGCCACCAAAACCTCTGACGAATGGTGGCAATAGTGCCTCTGACCCCTGGGTGAGCGAATAATTTAGATTTTTGAATGACCAAAACTTTTGGTTACCTACAGCATAATTCTGTTCAGCAGGGGTAAGGCGATGCAAAAAACAAATGTGCAGGTATGAATCTGCTCATCAGCCAATGAGTGCTGAGAGAGGATGACCCCAACATCCACCTTTGATGCGTCGACCTCAATGATAAACTGTCTTTCTAAATCAGGGGTGATAAAACTGAGGAGAACCAGAGCCCCACCCCCCCATCATGTACACCTTCTACAGAGGCACCATCGAGAGCATTCTGTCGAGCTGCATCACTGTGTGGTATGGCGCCTGCAACACGTCCTGCCGAAAGACTCTGCAACGCATAGTGAGAGCAGCTGAGAAGATCATTGGTGTCTCTCTCCCCTCCCTCCAGGACATTTATGGAACACGTCTCATGCCTCACTTCTTCAGCCTGCTACCATCAGGGAGGAGACTGCGGAGTCTCCAGGCCAGGACCAGCAGACTGAAGGACTTACGTCATTCCACTACCTCATCAGTCAGTTAAATAACTGCTTTTGGTCACTTGTCACTTGTCACTTTAATCAGACTTAATAAGATATTCTTAAGTAATTTTTTGCACTAAAAAATCTTTTAACTGCACTGTTGTTCACTTCATTGATTTGCACTATATCTGTCATTTACCTTGCGCTGCTTTATTTAACTTTATTTTTAACTTTATTTTAAATTTTATTATATGTCTTTTTTATCGTTCCCTTATTGTATAGTTGTATCTACATTTTATATTTGATCTAGTTATTTTTTAGGCTTTAATGTTAATGTTATCTGTATGCACCAGGGTCTGAGGGTAACGCAATTTCGATTCTCTGTATGTATGTACTGTACATGTGGAAATTGACAATAAAGCAGACTTGAACTTGAACTTGATAAGGATAGGAGCGGATGAAAAGAGCGACTTGAGACGCTCGAAGGCTGCCTGGGTGGCCTCAGTCCAAGAGAATTGAGTCTTTTTAAACGAAGTACGCGCAGTGAGGGGGGCTGCTACCTGACTGAAATTCCGAATGAAACATCGATAAAAATTAGCAAAACCCAGAAAACGTTAAAGAGCGATGTGAGACTCTGGCCTGGGCCAGTCAGTTACAGCGCAAATCTTACTAATTACTAATTCTTGGACAGAGATTACAGAGTCCATACTAATACCCTGGGAAGAGTTAACGGAGCCAAGAAACGTGACAGATTGAGGGTGAAAGGTGCATTTCTCTGCCTTGACAAAAAGACGGTTCTCCAAGAGTCGATGAAGGACCTGTCTGACATGTTACATATGAACTTGAAGATTCGGAGAGAAAATCGAAATATCATCAAGGTAAATGAACACGAACAGGTTTAACATGTTTCTAAGGACATCATTAACAAGAGCCTGAAATATGGAGGGGGCGTTAACTAGTCCGAACGGAAAACGCGATATTCAAAGTACCCAAGGGATGTATTAAATGCCGTCTTCCACGCGTCACCCTCCTTGATTCGTACAAGATGATATGTATTGTGAAGGTCCAGTTTTGTGAAGTATTGTGCCCCCTGCAGGATCTCAAAAGCTGATGACATAAGGGTAATGGGTACCGGTTCTTAACCGTTATGTCATTGAAACCTCTGTAATGTGAGACTCACCAGTGCTGTGGAACAGTTAACCTGGCCAAGAACGCTACCATCCAGAGCGAAGATAGAGCTGGGATCCCGAAGATCTACGAGAGGAATACCCTGTTCCAGGACCAGGCTCTTGTCCATAAAATTTCCCCTCCACTCCAGAATCTATCAAGGCATGGCAGAAAGCAGAAGATTCAGCCCAGTGGAGGAAAACAGGGAAGGTGGTCCTGGAAGCACGGTTGAGGGTCCAGAGAAGAGGCGCTCACCAGTCTCCTTCTTACGACTGGTGAGCTCTGGCTTTTACCGGGCACGTGGCGGCGAAGTGTCCCTCCAAGCCACAGTAGAGGCAGAGGCGGTTGACAATCCAATGCTGTCGTTCATCAGCTGAGATTCGGATCCCTCCCAGCTGCATCGGTTCAGGTGCGATAGAGGCTGTTGATGGAGAGCTGTCAGCGGCGAGCCTGTTGGCGCAGCTCAAAGCACTTCTCCACTCGCAAGGTGTAATCGATCAGAGGATGAAGGCAAGTCGGTACCTCTCAGGCCAACACTTCATCCCTTATGTCGGCATCTAGCCCCTCAATGTAACGGGGCCACCAGGGCTGGCTCGTTCCAGCCACATGAAGTAGCGAAAGTGCGAAACTCTACAGAAAAGTCGGTGACAGTGCATCGTCCCTGCCCTAAGGAGGACAAAGCGTGTAAAGATTCTGGGGAGCATTCTCTGGAGAAGGAAGATGGCTGGAGTGAGAAAACGACCTTGTATTGAGTTAGGAAAGGCAGACACTCAGTGGGTTCACCAGAGTAGCATGGGGGGTTATTCACCCATGGCTCGGGCGAATCCTGGGGGACGGACTGGGAAACGTCCCTCCGAATTAAGTGGAGTTGCTGCGGAAGCTCGGTCACCTGTATGGATAACGAGTCCACCATCCTCATCGTGTCTTCCCAGCAATACTCCCTGCCTAATTATTCTGTAATGAGACAGAGGGGTCCAGAGACGAGGTAAATAAGGATGCGCTGCAAGGCTGATTAACAGAACTGAAAATTCACAAAGGTAACTCAGGGTGCTTGACTGCTTCTTCTCAAAATGGTAACAGAGGATTTCAGATAGAGATCCAGGCAGCTATTGAACAGAGAGATTAGGAGTTCTGGTGAGATGAGAAGATTTCTGCAACCCTCAACGAAGACCACTGGGTACAGTACAAAAGAGGTAAACACAACAGCAATAATGAGGCTCTATGTGAAACACTACTTAAACAGGACTGGACTAGACTAGTACAAGACATAAAACAATTACAGCGAAGTCACGGTTAAACTCTGCTCCGTGCATCTAGGTTAAACAATAATCTGACAACACAGACACGAAAAAGAGAGCTAGATATAGCTAGGGCAAAAAAGGGGCAGATAGAGAACAGGTGATGAGAGAATAAGATCCAGCTGACTATAATGAGGGGTAAAGATAGTGGGTAAGAGTGAAAGTAGGACATAAAACAATGAGAGGGAGGCAAGGGATGACAACTAAATGCTCAATAATCCAGTTCTCATTTATTTATTTTCTGTTTACTTAAATGTAACTTGCAATCACTTTAACTGAATTGCTAAATCTAAATTCTAACCGCAACATGCTGTTGTACAGCAATAAATATTACTTTAATTTATCATGCATCACAAGTGTCTGTCTGTGCAACAACCTATCTGCATATTTACATGTTCAAAATCTCAATGTTCATGTTCAATTCATGTTCAAATCTCAAGACAGTCAACAGTGAAAGGTTTCTGGAAACGTTTGGTAATCATTCATTCACATGTAGCTGCACTGGGTTGTACATAATTATTAACTCAAATGATATATAGGGAATTTGAATAATTAATCAGGAATATGATTAATATATATCTCATATGACAGTTACACTAAATTTTATTGAAGATGAAAAATAGCTCAATTGCATATATCAATAACTCATTACAGCACACTGTAATTTACTCATTAATATGTCAATATTCCATTCTTCACATCAATTATAGTGATATCTCTTACTGTAAATTACCGCAAATCAAACAGTGGTTTGTCCAGCAAACGGCTGTAAGATTAACTTATCAATTTTCAATAAAGTTATCACTTCTTATAATTCAAGGAAAAATATTCCTCTATATAAGAGAGAGAGAATGAATGAGAGATAAGGGAGGTGAGAGAGAGAGCGTGATCACAGAATGAGCTCAGTTATGCAAACTCACAGACAGTAACCATTTGAAAGACAACAACGATTCAAATCATAGACAAACTTTAAGCAGCATTTAAATCTCCATAGAAAATTATACTTGCAGGTGTCTCTTGTGATGCTTTGTGCGTGGTCTTTTGAAACCAGCGTGCGTGTGCTGTAGCCGCATGAGTGTGGTTCTTTGTTCGTGTCTTCCGGGGGTTGCTGCGGAGTCATGCGGTATTTGAAGGTCCAACACAGTGTTTCAGAATTTGTCTTCCTCGTGTGTGTTGAGGAATGTGGGAGGGTTTCGTTTCTCCTTTGAGGCTCCCCCACGTGACTCTGGAATTCCTTGTCGTAAATAATTTAAATCCAGCCAGGCTGGCGCCAGGCCAGGCATTTAGTGTAAAAAGGTTTCATTTTATATGCCTGAATTTAACCCATGAATCGATGACCTGCATATCAGTTAAACATAAGTCTTTTGCGTTTGGTCAGATTAATGTGCTGTTAACTTTGCTGGTTGAGAAAAACCTTTCACTCATGGGGTGAAACGGGTGATATTATTCTATTGAATGAATTTTAAGGTTTATCCAAAATGTCACTAGTTGCTCTGTGCTTTGTCTAACAGAAAAAGTTAGTAAACACTGCAAAACTGGTTTGTGCACCCCTGTGTGTGTGTCTGCGAGTGTGTCTCAATGATACGAGTGCACTTGAAATATGATGTAGAGGTGAGTCCGGATCGAATTCCCTCTTGGTCTGGATCTGGACCAGAGTATGGACTTGAGAAGGGCTGTTATATGTTGATACCTACAAACTTTGTTACATTGGTGCCAAAACTCAGGAGGAAGGAAGGATATGCTGTCAGAGAACCCTTGCTGCTGTGGGGGATCGCAGTGCAGCAGGAGGAAGCGGAGGGCGCCGGTGGCTGCCAGAAACGGTGGTGATGGAGTGATGGAAGACAAGGTGGGACAGAATACTCTCTGCCGTGCCCCTGGGTTGAGGAGGTGTGGCTGCCATCCAAGAGGAAGCAGAGGAGTAGGCGCCCATTGCTGGGGGGCAGAAGCTTGCTGCCGTCCACCATGTTTGGCAAAGAGCAGGAAACAGAGGACTTACCCCCCGCTGCCCTCAACAGAAGGAGCCATCACCATCTGCCAGGAGGCAGAGGAGCGTTGGGCCATCCACCAAAGATGTCCAGTACCATTGCATGGCACAGCGAGTGAGAGCCTCTCAACTGGTTGAGGACCAAGTGGCAGTGTGTACTGGAACCGGGCCGATATTTTTTTTTCCTCTCTCCCCTTTCTCATGTCTGTCTCTCCTCCTACTTCTGTCTCCTTTTCTCTCACCTTTTCTTACCTTACCTTAGGTATGCCGCGGCTGCATTGACAGACATCCCAAGTCTCCCGGAACTTCGGGGAGTCTCCCGCATATTGAAAGCGGCTCTCTGAGACCCGCAAATTAGTTAAAATCTCCCGGAATCTAGACCGAGCGAGCAAAAGCACGCATGCGAAACAGATACTGTGTTTCAAACCGTGTAGCGCGCGCACAGCAGAGAGGGAGAGGGAGCGAGAGAACTTGCGTGTGTGTGCTAATGTGCGTGTGTGCGAAGCGCATGTCAGACAGAGAGCATCCTGATTGGCCTGTTTCTGCAAATCAACCAATCAATTGTCAGTGTGGGCGGGCTTTTATCTCTTCTCCCGTAAAAAAATAAATAAATCAGTTATGTCTATCTAGAAACAATGAACTTTTGCTGTTCCAAAACTGTCTCATAAAGGTTGAGAATGCCCAGGCTAAAAAACTGTATAAACATTTAATAAAACTTCAGATATAATGAGTCCCTTTTATTTGGTTTGTTTTATTTTATTTATTTTGTTTTAGCTTATTTTTATTGTTTTTTTTTTTTTTTATCTAATTTGTTCTCCCTTGTCATGTGAACAGTATAGAAAATGTCTTCTCAGATGATTTGCTGGAGGTGTGACTCTTAGTTTATGATACAATAAGATTTATATTGTACATTTTGAGGATGTGATATTTTTTTCTTCTTTTTTGTCAGATGTTTTCATTGTTTATTGTGATAAGAAAAAAATATATATATAAAAAAATAAAAATAAAGTCTATCTAGAAACAGGAGCACCATGGCAGAGGGAAAGTGACACACACACACACAAAGTATAAGACACATTTTACGGCTGACTACACGAAAGTGTACCCGTCTTATATATGTAAAACATAATGACAGTCTTGCTCAAGCATTGCCCATGGCAGGTTAAATGATTGCAAAAGGCATGTTGAGGTGAGTAGACAAGTTTCATTTCATCTGCATATTATTCAGGCTAGTTGCCAAGGCTACATGAAAACAACAAACTCTTTATGCCTGTTTAAAGTTGCAATGGAAAATAAATAAAAGCAGTTTACATAAATTGTATAAGCAAGTTAATAAAAATAGTAAAAGTAATCTACATATTTAAACATAATTAACGAATAATTACATAGGCCTATAGCTTATAGAAATAATATATTATGCTATATCTTTTAGGGACCACAACATGTTAGGGAGGCTAAGCGCAGGGAAGTTCTCCCATTCAGATAGGCAAAGTCTCACTGATAAGGTGACTACCGCTAGCCTGGTAATATCAGACTCTGCTACTTCACTTTGCTTCGTAGACAGAGTACAGAAGCAAAATGAAATTGAGCTGAAGTAGGAAGCCTGACGTAGTCAGTCTAGACTACCGCTGAGATGTATTTCCTTCCCTTTTTTGGGGGGGTCTTCGGGATACCTCCCTGAAATGACTTTTTGCAGGTTGGGATGTCTGTAATGATCGGCAGAGTGAGTGGTGATGACTGTATGTGATGAGTGGGGCGGGTATGTGAGAGCAGACTGAGGCCAGTGGAGTAAATGATAATGAGTGTAGTGGACAGCACATTCCAGGGCCCAGTTTATGGCAGAGACCCTCTCTGATCACAATAGTGGAAAAAGGTTTGCTACATTTTGATTGATTCTTGGTGGAATAACATAAGCAAACTGTCCAACACCATCAGATAAAGCTGCCAGGAAAACAGCCAGACACCTCTTAGAGGTGGGTGAAACAAAGACAGATCACAGAGTTCAATACAAATTCATTCATAACTATGCTATCAAACCTTAAACTGATGCAAACTACAACACACACATCTCTTACTATTTAAAGAAATATGTATACTTAGTGACAGTGATGTGTAGTGCAACATCATACACAAACTCAGCTGTTAATGGACTAATGAATCCATGCTTTTCAATTCGACCTTATTCCATCATGTTTGTAATTTAATGTGTTTGTAACATTGCCAAATGTATTCTCGTTGTGGTTTGGTAAGTGAATAATGCATGGTAAACATTTAGTTACGCTATTCTAAATGTGTTTGGACTATGCAAATAAGTTCCCCAGCAAGAAAGAAGGGTGGGGCACAGAGTGTTCCCTCACTCTGATGGAAACAGCCAATCACAGCCTTAAAATGGAGAATCGCCCAGAGAGGCAGAAGACACACAGACATCTGCAAAAATGTTAAGCTCCGGTGAGCAAACCATCACTCCAAGGAATCTTTGCTTGCGTGTTCCAGGCTAAGTACCTTCTGCACCTACTTCAGGGCCATATCTGTGTGTTCCAGATTTTGGCACCCTTTGGTGCTCCAGGAGACAGAATCTTCCAGTCCCCTGTGTTCAAGGCTGTCAAAACGTATTCTTCTCCTTTGCGTAAAGCATTGCTACCAGCACAACCAGTGAATGAAGTAACCGCTACTGGACTGTTTACTCGACCACAGAGAACTTAAAGGGATAGTTCACTTTGAAATTAAATTTTGGTATGTTTTATCTTACCTTAAGGGCATCCAAGATTTAGGTGTCTTGGTTTCCGCAGTAGTTTAAATTTTGATATTTTCAGGTCAAACCGTTCTTGTCTGTCAGTCATATGATGCAGGTCTATGATCACCACCTCAAAGAGCATGCACAGAGAAGTCCAAATTAAACAATTCCCCATTGTAAGTACACATTGATGGCCTTAGACATGAAACTAGCGGTTTGTGTGAGAAAATGCACAGTATTTATATAGTTTTTACCTCTTGTACACAACCCCGTCCAAGTGATCTGAGGGTGTGACGTGTGACGTGTGCGCAAGTGCGTTTTGGCTTAGTCTGTGAAAGCGCCGGAAGTGATCTCTTGCGCGTATACATCACTCGTTGTTTACACAGAGATTTCGGAAGTGTTACCTTTCACTGTGAAGAACTAAACATATTTAGACATACAGGAAATCGCAATGGAAGACGATTTCAATATATCAACAGACAACGTTGAATTTTTTAGGTGTAAGTTATCTTTACAAAGTAATGGTAATACATTCCACATTCCATGGTGGTTTGTTTTAGTGGTGTGTGTGTGATCATTGATGTTGCCTTGTACAGTAGCCTCAATTTGTCTATTCAGTGACTGAATGAAGTGTATTTACCAAATATTTTACAGGGTAAATTCTATAATTGAAGACTTTTTTTGTAGGTTATCTATTGAAAATTAAACCACTTTTCTTGTCTTTTTTTTTATTAGGCATTTATTTTATTTTTCTCTTTGATTTGCAACTATAGTTTTGATTGATTCCCTTATTGCTGAAAAATACTGTTCATTTGTGAATGTGCAACTTAAGAAAATTAAACTTAGGATGCTTGCTTTGTAAGCATCCTAAGTGTAAAGTGTAAAGTGTCATTACTCTTTATTCTAAATATCTCTTTATAAATATGAAGCCATTATAAATACAGATTGTGTATTAGTGCAAATTACAATGCAAATGTAGTGGTTATTTGTTTTTATTTTACAAATTCAAAGAAAAGTTAAGTTCAAGTCTGATTTATTGTCAATTTCCACATGCATACAGAGAATCGAAATTGCGTTACTCTCAGACCCCGGTGCATACAGATAACATTAACATTAAAGCTTAAAAAAATAACTAGATCAAATATAAAATGTAGATACAATTATACAATAAGGGAATTATAAAAAAAGACATATAATAAAAATAAAAGTTAAAAATAAAGTTAAATAAAGCAGCGCAAGGTAAATGACAGATATAGTGCAAATTAATGAAGTGAACAACAGTGCAGTTAAAAGATTTTTTAGTGCAAAAAAAATCACTTATTATAAATATCTTAAGTCTGATTAAAGTGACAAGTGACAAGTGACCAAGAGCAGTTGTTTAACTGACTGATGAGGTAGTTCCATGCCGAATGAGGTAGTGAGCGGTGAGTGAGCAGACCAATGCTGCACAAGTGACTCGTGCATGTCATCATATAATTATAATTAGTGTGTGTGTGTGTGTGTGGGGGGGGGGTCATAGTTCAGTGGTGCCTGGGGAAGAAGAGGGGAGGGGGGGCAGGTTCGGGAGGGAGTTCAGCTTCCTGACAGCCTGGTGGATGAAGTTGTCCTTCAGTCTGCTGGTCCTGGCCTGGAGACTCCGCAGTCTCCTCCCTGATGGCAGCAGGCTGAAGAAGCTGTGTGATGGGTGGGTGGGATCACCTGTGATGCAGAGGGCTTTGCGGGTGAGACGTGTTCCATAAATGTCCTGGAGGGAGGGTAGAGAGACTCCAATGATCTTCTCAGCTGCTCTCACTATGCGTTGTAGAGTCTTTCGGCAGGACGCGTTGCAGGCGCCATACCACACAGTGATGCAGCTCGACAGGATGCTCTCAATGGTCCCTCTGTAGAATGTGTACATGATGGGGGGTGGGGCTCTGGCTCTCCTCAGTTTGCGGAGGAAGTAGAGACGCTGTTGTGATTTCTTGGCCAGTGCTGCGGTGTTTTCAGTCCAGGAGAGGTCCTCTGTGATGTGCACACCCAAGAACTTGGTGCTGCTCACTCTCTCCACAGTCACACCGTTGATGGTCAGAGGAATGTGCTGAGTGTGTGCTCTCCTGAAGTCTACAACAATCTCCTTCATCTTCTCCACATTCAGAGAGAGATTGTTGTCACTGCACCACCCAGCCAGGCGGCTCACCTCACTCCTGTAGTTTGTCTCATCTTTGTTGCTAATGAGCCACCGTCGTGTCATCTGCAAACTTAATGAAGAGGTTGGAGCTGTGTGACGGTGTGCAGTCATGGGTCAGCAGAGTGAAGAGGAGGGGGCTCAGCACACATCCTTGGGGGGCCCCAGTGTTCAGCGTGATGGTGCTGGATGTGTTGCTGCCGACCCGTACTGCCTGAGGTCTTCCAGTCAGAAAGTCCAACAGCCAATTGCACAGCAAAGTGTTGAGCCCCAGCTGACTCAGCTTGTAGATGAGCTGTTGAGGGATGATTGTGTTGAATGCTGAACTGAAGTCTATGAACAGCATTCTGACATAAGAGTCCTTTTTTTCCAGATGGGTGAGTGCTGAGTGGACGGCAGTGGAGATGGCATCATCGGTCGACCGGTTGGACCGATATGCAAACTGGAAGGGGTCCAGGGAGGGGGGGAGGGCAGACTTGATGTGGTGCATGACTAGCCGTTCAAAGCACTTCATGAGGATGGGGGTAAGTGCAACAGGACGGTAGTCATTGAAGCAGGATGGAGATGGCTTCTTCGGGACTGGGATGATAGTGGTAGTTTTAAAGCATGTGGGAACAACAGCCTGACTCAGTGAGATGTTAAAAATGTCTGTGAAGACATCAGTGAGTTCTGCTGCACAGTCTTTCAGTACACGCCCAGGGATGTTGTCAGGACCTGGAGCTTTGCGGGCATTGATCCTGCTGAAGGATCTCCTCACGCTGTCTGGGGTCAGAGTCATCACCTGGTCGCCGGGAGGAGGTGGAGTCTTCTGTGCAGTGGTGCTGTTTTGTTGCTCAAAGCGAGCGAAGAAGGTGTTCAGCTCGTTCAGCAGAGAGATGTTGTTGTCACAGGTCCGTGGTGGGGGCTTGTAGTCCGTAATGGTCTGTATCCCCTGCCACAGGTTCCTAGTGTCTCTGCTGTCGCTGAATTGATGAGCTATCCTCCTGGAGTGCAGTCTCTTAGCCTCTCTGATGCCACAGGACAGGTTGGCCCTAGCTGTTCTCAGGCCCACCTCATCTCCAGCCCTGAAGGCAGCATTCCGTGTCTTCAGGAGTCTGTAGACCTCCCCCGTCATCCATGGCTTCTGGTTGGCCCGGACAGTGATAGTTTTTGTGATCGTTACATCATCAATACACTTATTGATGTAGGCAGTAACAGTCTCTGAGTACTCCTGGAGGTCAGTGGTGTTTTTGCATGTGGCAGCCTGTTTAAACATGTCCCAGTCAGTTGTGTTGAAGCAGTGCTGAAGAATCTCTGATGATCCTTCTGGCCACACTTTAATCTGTTTGTAAACTGGTTTGGCGACTTTAATGAGTGGTCTGTATGCAGGCATTAGCATAACAGTGATGTGATCTGAGGCTCCGAGGTGGGGGAGGGGGAGGGCTTTGTAAGCTCCTCTCTGTGTGGTGTAAACAAAGTCCAAAATGTTATTACCTCATGTTGAAAAGTTGATGTGCTGGTGTATTTTTGGAAACTTAAGGTCAGCATGGTTGAAATCCCCAGCTATGACGAGAAAAGCATCCGGGTGTGCTGTCTGCTGCTCACTGATGTGTTGGTACAGTTCATTAAGTGCGTCGTTCCTGTTGCTGGTGATGTTGAATGGGGGAATGTACACTGAAATGAGCAGTATAGCAGTATATTCCCTCGGCAGATAGAACGGCCGGCACTTAATAATTATAAACTCCACCAGGGTTGAGCAGTGTTTGCTGATCACAACAGTATCGCGGCACCACGCGTCATTGATGTAAACACAAAGCCCGCCGCCGCGGGTTTTTCCTCCCGCGACGAGAGCTCTGTCCGCTCGATAGCACGTCAGCTGGTCGAGCTGAATAGCGCCATCTGGAACGCTGTTGCTGAGCAATGTTTCCGTGAACACAAAAACACAACAGTCTCTTACAGTCCTCTGAGTTGAGCGTAGTAAACGAATGTAGTCCAGTTTATTGTCCAACGAGCGTACGTTAGCCAGTACGATGGTGGGGACAGATGGCTTGTGTGGGTTAGCCGTTAGCCTAGCCCGGATACCTCCACGCTTCCCCCTCTTCTGCTTCCTCTCACGCCACTTGTGGAGCCTCCTCTGCGGGCGAGATGCAGTAGTGGGGGTCGATGATGGTGAAGGCCTCCGTAGCAGATCGAGATCCTGCAGCTGTTCCACTTGCGCGGAGTTTAACTGTAAAAATGCGGTTCTGCCGACATCGAGCAGAAACTCGCGACTGTATTTGCGCTTACAGACAGGTAGACGCGACGACAACGTGCAAAAACACTGCGACTCACAAGACAAAAAACACGAAAACACCGTTCTGTCGGGACTGAGAGAAGCCGCTGCGTGTGGACGCGCCACCATCTTGGATTTAGGGTACATTATAAGTGTACATTAGGGAGCATTTTAAGTGTACATTATAATGACAACAGGCAGCACTTTCAGAAGGTCCTTGATTGCACATATATCAATGATAAATGGTAATTCCGGTAAAATAAGGAAAAGGCTTACATTGCAATTAAAAATTATAAAAAATATATATAGAAAGAGCTTTGTGACAAATTATAACAGTACAATACAAATTTCTACAACATTGCAAATGAATTATCTGCTTCTGTGAAGCCCACATAATGTCCGGAGGGGATGGATATTTATCGCATATGGCTTTCACCACACAAGAGGGTAAATGTTTCTATTTCTTCTGCCCAGATAATCCCCTTCAGCATCCAAAACCACACGATACACCACCAATCTGCACCAACGCAACGGACGGTAACACAAAACAAAACGTTGCGCTTTTCTAAGCTTATAAAATTGATAACTATATCCAGTAATATCTTCACTAGAGGGAGAGGGGGCCGGTGAGAGGATTTTTCACGAGTGAAGATATTACTGCGCCAAGACGAACTGCTTACAAGCACTTGCCATGGTATTCCGCCACACAATATAGTTATCCATTTTACACGCTTAGAAAAGCGCAACGTTTTGTTTTGTGTTACCATCCTAGGTCAAGTTACACTACGCGAGTAACTGTATTTAAATAAGGAAATCGTGGAGGTGTTTGGTAGCTTCTCTCCTTGGCCCATATTGAATGAATGGGCTAAGCTAAGTGCTTTCAAAGTGTCACCACGCGCCAAAGCGATTGAGTGCACGCACTGAGACGAGAGAGGTATATATCAACTCGTCTTAGTTAAGGGAAAAACATAGTTTAATATGAAAACACGGTGGAGTATCCCTTCAATATTTGATACAATTGTAGAAAAGTGAGATTTCACCCACCAGTGTGTACCCTACTTAGCATACTGTACACTCAAAAATAATTCAGCTGCTTTAATATCACAGTAAAGTAAACTATGCTACCTTAAAATCTCTGAATATCAGTTAAGTGATTATTTGTGTTGGACATAAAATAAATGACTAAAAATCCAATAATTAAGAAAAAAAAATATCTTACTAATTTAGCCTTAATTACAGTATAATGGACTGTATCATATCTTGACACTGTTTGTTTAAGATCTCCACAGTATCTTACTACAGCTTGTGAGTGGTTAGATGTCAAGTGTTATTTGAGTGTTTCCTGTGCAGCTAATGTTTGAATAATTTTTTAATTAATTAATTAATTAATTAATTAATTAATTAATTAATTAATTAATTGAGGTGAGCTGAATACTCCAACTGAAAAAAATGCAATGTTGTATATGGTTACATTTTAATATTGATGGTCCCCTTAATGAATTGACTACAAGTAACTTTGCAACTACATTATTACATTATTCCAAATAACTCTCATTAGAGTATTAGTATGCTCAAGAATGGTTGAGTCTAGTATAGAAGAATACTGTATGTTGACGTACTTGCAAATACAAATACTGTTATGTTTTGGTTGACCATCAAAATAAAGTGTTAGCATATATTTGTAGTAGCAGACATACTAATATTCCAGTGACCGCTAGTTGACATGTAGTTGCAGAGTTACTTATCAACAGCTGTCTAAAGGGTACCATCAAAATTAACGATCTGATATTACAATCAAAATGTGTTATATTACACATTCACCTGATTTGATATTTGATCTTACGGTTGTTTGTGACAATTTTATTATTATTATTATTATTATAATTGTTATTGTTATTACTACTACTACTTATAAGTGGTCTTTGGCCGCTTTAAATAAAGTAGCATAAAAATGGCAAGATATGAGACTAATAATATATTAAAACTATGAGAAATATAATCAGTTGTGTTACAGTATAAATAATCAAAATCTTAAAAGCTATAACCACAAATAAGTAAATATTATTATTTTTTATTTATTTTTTTTAATTAAGAAAAACATCTCAAGCACAGTACAAGTATCAGAATGCTTCATAATAAAAGAAAAAAAGGTTGGGATCTATTACTGTGGTAAGAATTTCTGAAATACAAGTAAAAATTCTCTCCCCAAACCTTAATAACTTAGGACAGGACCAGAAAGAATGAAACCGAGAGGCTGGTTCCGCAACACAACGTGGGCAGGTGGGGTCTAAATCAGGAAATATCTTGGCAAGTTGCACCCTAGACCAATGAATACGATGCACTACCTTAAATGAATAAGCCTGTGTCTAGAGCTAACTGAAGAAGAATGTCACTTCATCTACAGCAATATCATTGACTTGATTGCAAATAAAAACAGACACTATTTCAACTGAACAGAGATGACATCACTGAATTCAATGATGAACTGCCTTTAACTATCATTTTGCATTATTGAGACACTGTTTTCCAAATGAATGTTGTTCAGTGCTTTGGCGCAATGTATTTTGTTTAAAGCACTATATAAATAAAGGTGATTGATTGATTGAAGAATGTATCCTTTTTAAGATAGTGTGCCAGGTTTCATCTTCTAACAAAATACCTAAGTCCTGCTCCCAAAGAGACTTTAATGACCCACTAGACGGGGTTTGATTGTCATTTATTGTGCAGTAAATCCTTGAAATGGCACCCCTTATACGTGTATGCTGGTCTAAAATATACTCCAAGATACCTCTAGGAGGGACAGAGGGGAACTCGGGAAAATGTTTACGAGCAAAGCTCCTAACTTGAAAATACCGGAACAAATGTGAATTGGACAAAGAAAATGTATTTTTAAGTTGGTCAAATGAAGCAAAATTATTATCAATAAATAGCTGATCGATTGTAACTAGACCATGTGACTTCCAAATATTGAAAGCCCCATCAAAAAGGGAGGGTGGAAAGGATGCGTTCCTGGCAATGGGTGCAGCTGAAGATAGACCCTTAAGCTCTAGAGCTCTGCGGAACTGAGTCCAATTCCTCAGAGAGTGTTTAACAATTGGATTATTAATTGAGATACTATGAGTAGGAGTGATAGAAGAGCAGAGCAAAGATGTCAATGTGACTGGGGAACAACAAACAGCCTCCATTTGCACCCAGGGAGTTTCACACAATTGCAAATCATACTGGCACCAGTACAGTAAGTTTCTAAAGTTGGCTGCCCAGTAATACGTTTGAAAGTTAGGCAAAGCCAGACCTCCCACCTCTTTTGGCTTAACAAGATGTTTTAGACTTATTCGCCTTGGCTCGTTATTCCAAATAAATGATGAGATAATTTGTTCCAGACATAGAAAAAATGACTTTGGAACAAATATGGGCAAACATTGAAATAGATATAAAAACTTGGGAAGAATGTTCATTTTGATTACATTTGCCCTTCCTATCAGTGTGAGAAGAAGGGATTTCCATGATAAAAACATAGATTTTGTGAGATCAAATAAAGGACTAAAATTGGTTTTAAATAAGTCAGCATGTTTACGAGTCACTTGAACACCCAAGTATCTAAATTGGTTGTTGACCACTCTGAATTGGAAATTTGAATATGAGAGATTCAATGCAGCAGAATTTACTGGGAATAACTCTTGGAAAGTAACTCTTCACTTTTCTTCACTCTTGGAAAAATTCAATTTATAACCTGAAAAAGTACTAAATGAGTCCAATATTAAAAGAACTCGAGGAATTGAGACTAGGGGATTAGATAGAAATAAAATAAGATCATCTGCATATAAAGAAACCTTCTGCTCTAGACCAGCACGAAAGATGCCTTGCACCTCTGGGTCAGTACATAATGCAATTGCCAAAGGCTCAATAGCAATAGCAAACAGGAGTGGGGAAAGGGGACAGCCCTGCCTTGTACCTCGATACAGTGAAAAATGATCTGAAATAATATTGTTTGAGCGTACAGATGCTTTAGGGGCAGCATAAAGGAGCTTTATCCAAGAGATTAATTTTAAACCAAATCCAAACCTCTCCAAAACATTAATAAGATAGCCCCACTCGATGAGGTCAAATGCTTTTTCAGCATCCAGTGAGACCACAACTTCAGCATTGTTGGAATGGGGTGAATACAAAACATCAAAAAGACGCCTAATATTAAAAAAAGAGTGTCTGTCCCGAACAAAACCAGTTTGATCAGGTGAAATGACTCCATGTAAAGATTTTTCAAGCTGAAAGGATAATACTTTAGCTAGTATCTTGTAATCACAATTTAACAGTGATATGGGGTGATAAGAACCACAATCTAAGGGCGATTTATCTTTCTTAAGAATTAATGAAATATTAGCTTGATAGAAGGTTGGGGGCAACTTAGAATTTTGAAGGCTCTCTAAAAAAACCAAAAGCAACACAGGGTATAGTGATTTAGAAAATGCTTTATAAAAGTCAGATGGGAAGCCGTCGGGACCAGGGGCCTTGCCTGTTTTCAAGGAAGCAATCGCATCAGCTATTTCTTCAACTTGAATATCGTCATCCAAAAAATCACACAAAGTCTTCTCTACAGTGGGGAAATCTAATTTATCTAAGAAAGTTTTCATTAAAGATACATCTTGAGGAGATTCCGATGTGTACAAATTTACATAGTATTGTTTAAATTGAGAATTTATTTCTTTATAGTCAGTGGTAGCAACTCCTGAGGGTAACTTAAGTTGGGGTATCAAGTTTGATGCTTGAAATTTACAAATTTGATAAGCTAACAATTTACCTGTCTTATCACCAAACTCATAGAGACCCTATGTTGAGCTCGTACACTCCAAAAAATTAAATGTTGGGTTTAATTAAAAATATTATGTCAACAGGTTCCACACAATTTGATTAAGTAATCTCAACAAACAATAATTTAGTTCATTTTACAAAAGAAGTTAAAGTAAACTTAACTTAACAAACCTTAGTAGATTCAACAAAAATTGAGTTAATTGTACATGATAATTGTAATTAATGATGACAAAAACACCATCTCTTCAAAAACACCACCCCCTTCAATTAGGATTTAGTAAGTCCATTACACTGAATTAATAAACAGGAGTGCAGCTGTTCAATACCAGTGTTGGGCAAGTTACTTTTAAAAAGTAATTAGTTACAGTTACTAGTTACTTCTTCCAAAAAGTAACTAAATTAGTAACTCAGTTACAAATTTTTAAAGTAACTAGTTACTTAAGAAAGTAACTATTGCGTTACTTTCAAGTAAAATTAAATTTTAAATGCTCAAACGTGACCCCACCTCTACCCCTCTTTAAAGGAACTTAAAATACATGTGCATGTTCAATTATTTATGATAAATCTGAATATTATAATGAAATGGACACTTAATACAATACATTATTAACAGAAACATGAAACATTGTACACACATCTAAAAAAAAAAGTTGCTGTGGGACAAAGTGAGACTAGCCTCCAATCAAATGGCATGTATGTAGATATTATGTTTATATAGTGGATCAATGCAAATAACACGATAGATTTTTGGGAACTTTTGATATTTCCTTTTATTGTTTCTTTAATTTCTTGAAGGAAAAAGTAATCAGAATCAGAATCAGAATCAGAATGAGCTTTATTGCCAGGTATATTTACACATACGAGGAATTTGTTTTCGTGACAGAAGCTCCGCAGTACAACAGAATGACAGCGACAGAACATAAAACACATAATAAAAGAATAAAAAATACAAATATGTAGACAGTGAATGACAATATACAAATGACAATTGTAGGCAGGTATATTACAAAGTGAAGCTATGTATGTACATATATATTGTGTGCAAAATTTAAGTGTATACTAAGTATGTGTGTTAGATAAATAAAGTGTGTGTATATAAATATAAAGTGTAGTGTGTTCGCCGTTATTATAAGCTGTTCATAAGATGGATTGCCTGAGGGAAGAAACTGGTCCTGTGTCTGGTCGTTCTAGTGCTCAGTGCTCTGTAGCGTCGACCAGATGGCAACAGTTCAAAGAGGGAGTGTGCTGGATGTGAGGGGTCCAGAGTGATTTTGACAGCCCTTTTTCTCACTCTGGATAAGTACAGTTCTTGAATAGATGGGAGGGTTGTACCGATGATTCGCTCAGCAGTCCGGACTACCCTCTGTAGTCTTCTGAGGTCAGATTTAGAAGCTGAGCTGAACCAGACAGTTACTGAAGTGCAGAGGATGGATTCAATGATGGTGGAGTAGAACTGTTTCAGCAGCTCCTGTGGCAGGTTTAACTTCCTCAGCTGGCGGAGAAAGTACAACCTCTGCTGGGCCTTTTTTACGATGGAGTCAATGTGAATGTCCCACTTCAGGTCCTGAGAGATGGTGGTTCCCAGGAATCTGAATGACTCCACTGCAGTCACAGTGCTGTTCATGATGGTGAGTGGGGGGAGTGCAGGGGGGTCTCTCCTGAAGTCCACGATCATCTCCACTGTTTTGAGGGTGTTAAGCTCCAGGTTGTTGAGACTGCACCAGACAGCCAGCTCTTTTACCTCCTGTCTGTAAGCAGACTCGTCACCGTCCTGAATGAGGCCGATGAGTGTGGTGTCATCTGCAAACTTCAGGAGCTTGACAGAGGGGTCCTTAGACGTGCAATCGTTGGTGTAGAGGGAGAAGAGCAGTGGGGAGAGAACACAGCCCTGGGGAGCTCCGGTGCTGATTGTACGGGTGCTGGATGTGTATTTTCCCAACCTCACTAGCTGCTAGTAATGTATATACTTCTATTTAGAGAAGGCTACTTTTGGATTATTTGGGCTCGTCGCCATACCTGTCTCTCGTTGACTGACTGGCTTGTGTTGTTCGTTGTGTGTCCTGTCCTGTCCGATGATGGGTCGTTCGCGAATGAGCGTTAGTGATGATGGATCGACTCGTTCGCGAATGAGCTTTTGATGAGTCGTTCGCGATTCGCGAATGAGCCGACTCTAAGAGCCGGCTTTTTTAGTTGAACTTCGGGAGCTGGCTCGCATATCTGAAGAGCCAACTCTATTTTTTTCAAATTTAGCCTATAGAAATTAAATAATTATGTAATAAAAATTGAAATATTATAGTCAAAGTCATTTAAAGAGCCGTTTGTGAGCCAAAGAGCCGGCTCTTTTCAGTGAGCTGAGTCAAAAGAGCCGAATTCCAATCACTACTATGCGTGCTTTCGAAAACCCGCCCAACTCTACCTCTGATTGGCTTACAATGAAATGTTACTCTACCTCAGCCAATCGTCAGCATTTATGCGCTTGTCTCGTGCTCTGCCCACTAACCAAGGAAGAACAGTAAAAAAAAGTATTTGCCTCTCGCTCAGAGATCTAGTTGGTCTGATGAAAAAAAAAAAAAAACAGCTTCATCATCAGTTATAGTAACGCGCCGCATTTTTTGGCAGTAACGGTAACGGCGTTATTAAGATGAGAAGAGTAATCAATTAGATTACTCGTTACTGGAAAAAGTAATGCCGTTAGTAACGCCGTTATTTATAACGCCGTTATTCCCATCACTGTTCAATACAATTCAACATATAGACCATTTCTTGATTACTTTTCATCATACAGATCACAAGCACATTTGAAACACAATGTTGCATTTCCTAGCACTTCTTCATATGATTTGTTCTAAAATACATCAGAACAAGTTCATTTACTTACCTGTGAGCTTTCATGACTCAGGTACTTATCTAATGGTGCTACACCTCTGCAAGAGGGTGACAGAACAACCATTACCCATAATACACTGCAAAATCCTCAGCCAATGAGATTCAAGTCTGTATTGGTTTTACTGTTACTTTTATGCAACAATGTTATGTTGGCTGAACAAATCATTTTTAAGTAAAGCTGAAAATACACACTTTTTTGTTGAATGAACTAGACTAAATTAAGTTCACATTGTTAAATTATTTTTTTAAGTAAATTGGCAAAAGTGAAAGTAAATTTTTTTTGAGTGTAAAAACAAATTCTCAGCCTCTTCCGTTGATAACAGATCATATTTATTCTGCAAAATCTGACGCTCTTTATAAAGGTTGGGAGATGAGTTCATTGAGTACTGAACATCAATAGCTGATAGCTCTTCTAGTTGCCTTTTACAATCTTTATTTTTAAAAGACGAATATGAAATTATACCACCTCTAAGATAACATTTTAAGGTCTCCCAAATGGTAGAATAAGCCATACCCTGAGTAGTATTGAGTTCAAGAAAAGAAGATATATTTGAGGAGATACATTTTTACAAATTCTTTATCTTTTAATAGACCAATGTTAAAGGACCACTGATGATGCTTTGGGGGTGCTTTTGGAAAGCTAAGTTCCAAAACAGCTGGCGCATGATCAGAAATTACTGTGCTTTCATATGAACAGTTCTGCAGATATGGAAGAAGTTTGTTATCTAGAAAAAAATAATCAATTTGTGAATAAGAATGATGTACTTGCGGAAAAAAAAAAAAAGAATATTTCCTTGTGGATGGATTTAAAAAGCGAAATGGATCACGAATACCATAGCTATGCAGAAAAGATTGAATAATTGCTGCACATTTTGAAAGAGATATAACTTTTTCCGAGGACCTGTCTAGTCGTGGACACATCACACAATTAAAATCACCACCCAGGATTAATGCATGAGAGTGAAGGTCAGGTATACATGATAAAAAGGAAGTCATAAAGGAAACATCATCATAATTTGGGGCATAGACATTAGCAAGAATTAGGGGGGTTGAAAACAATGTTCCTGTTACAATGACATATCTGCCCCTATGATCTGCAATTACTTGTGAAAATGTGAATGATAGACTTGACCTACCCAGTCTTTTTTCAGTCTAAATTGGTCTGATGAACAGAGGTGAGTTTCTTGAAGAAACACAAAACTGGCTTTCAGTTTCTTAAGATGAGTCAGAACCTTATTACGTTTGACAGGATTATTCAAACCTTTACAATTCCAGCTAACCCATCTCACCAAACCATCTTCATTAGCTCTACCACCCACCATTTAAAAAAAAGAAAGAGAGAGACAAAAAAGGGAGACCAAAAAGATACTTGTAAAACCCAAATAATTATGAAAGAATCAGCAAGTAAAAAAGGTATGAAACCATACAAAAGAGCAATGGCCCAGACTTGTGCTTATGAGATGAACAAAGAAACGAGAACATATTAACACACTTCAAGAAATCTAGCGCAAAGACCCACCCCCGCCCTCACTGCCACCCCCAACCCTGCGCCGTTGACCTAAGCTAACACTCCCCCAACTGGAGCGTACACTACCCTGAGGAAAAACCTCCATGTGCTTGCGAGATATTGTGTTTCTTACCTCGGACGCATCTCCGCAAACAAAAAATAAATACAGCAAAAGTATTCCAATTTCTGATACATATAAAATAAACATTTGAATCCTATATAACTATAGAAATGATAACTAAAATCAAAGAATAAATCCTGACATATTAAACCACACATCTGAGTAAAGTGCTTTCAATTGCATCTGAACCCGAGAAAATAAAACATTATAGCCCCAGCACGTTCATAAATGTTCAAGCAGGTAAAAGGTGTTGTTTTACGAAAGCCAATGCCGCGGCTGGAGTATCAAACGTGTGTAAAAACGTAAATATCCTCCTTGATGTCATATCGATGGAAACAGATTACGAAGGCTCGCGGGCGGCTGCCCTCCGCAGGCTTCGGTGCAAGTGTATGATGTGCGCGAGCAAGAATTGGAGGTTCAGAGAGATCAAATATCTCCGCCAAAGCATCCGCCACGAACTTTGTAGGTTGTGGGCCTTAATTCCAAACCTTCCGGAATTCCCACCAAGCGAAGATTGGATCTGCGGGAACGACACTCTAAATCAACGCACTTAGCTTGCAGTGAGGCGATCTCTTTCTGGAGAGAAACGACCGTTGGCGCGAGAGAGTGAAGACTCGTCGTCCATTCTGAGGTAGCTGTCTCCAGGGTTGTTAAGCGCTCATTCTGGGTTTTGAGGTCTTCTTTGAAAGATGAAAATGTATTGTGCATTTCTTGTCGTATCAGGGAAATTTCTCCCCGAATTTCAGCGGTGTGCGCGTCAAATTTGGCATGAATTCCACTTTCAAGCCTATTAATGGCACCCATAATCCCAACCCCATCAGGGGTGGAAAGTTCAGCCGTTTCCAAAGGTGAGCCGCCGGTAACAGACGAATCTGCCTTCTTTTGTCGCTGCGTCTTAGAAGACATCGTTGGAATTCAAACGACAGACTACAACAATATTGTTAGAAATGAAGTGAGCATCAAATACACGAGATATAATTATATTTTCGTATATATAGCGCTGTATCAAATTATAAAACGAAATTTAAAAGTTAGTTTGCGGAGCTCCCGACTTATGCGTCCTCACATGGCAGATGCTAAACCGGAAGTCGTCATAAGTAAATATTATAATATATTAAAAATGGTCTTATGAATATTTATTAGATGATACAACATATTATAAGGTTTTTTGGAATGCATTATGTATCATTGTAATGCCTTAAGGATACCCTTAATATTTTAAACATATGGGCTTCATATAAAGTGTTGCTCAATTCTCTTCTGCTCACCAAGCCTGCATTTATTTGATTCAAAATACATAAAGTTGCATTTGCTAAAGCAGTAATATTGTGAAATATTTTTACTATTTTAAATAACTGCTTTCTATCTGAATATATTTTATTCCCAGTAATCATATCTACATTTTCAGTATCATTACTCCAATCTCACTCCAAGTGTAAAAATATACTCTATACCATTCAAAAGCTAAAGAGTCAAATTAACTTTTATTTAGCACACAAGTGGTGAAATGACATTTATCATGTTATAAATGATGCTGTTCTTCTGAACTTTCTATTAATAAAAAAAAAAAAAAAAAATTCTGAAGGATCATGTGACTGGAATACTGATGCTAAAAAGTCAGCTTTGATTGTTCTTCATACATTGTTTAAAAAATGAAATGAATCTCAAGTTATTTTGTGTAATAGCTAAATATATAAATAAACGAGATGATCTTCACATTTTCCAGTTCTAAAAAGTCTTGTGAAGAAATATTCAGGATGTTTTTTATGGCCTTATTTCAGTGACTTCAGAATTTTCTTTTTTTCACTAACTACGATTAAACTGATAACAGTGATTATTAGATTTTAGCCATTTACATGTTTATAAGCAACTGGTTAACCCTCTGGGGTCTAAGGGGGTTTTGGGGCTCTGGAGAAGTTTGACATGCCCTGACTTCTGTGCTTTTTTTCAGTTTATTACAAACATATACATGGCTAAAGTCTGAAAACACTGTATTCAATACAAACTGGGCAACAAACTTGTTCACAAGACTGTAAAAAATGGACCTTTTAGCCTAGAATTCTTGCTTAAAAATCATGTGAAAATCATTGTTTACTCACTCACAGAAAACAATAGATTTAATGATTTAAATTTACCATCAATATTAGTGTGATTACACCTGAGAAGACAAAGGCACACATAATGAGCTGCATAATGAGCCATTCAGTCAGGTGTGTGACTGAGAGGGAAGAGTTACAAGAAAGAATGTGAGGACAAAATAAATGTATATATTTTTATGTTTGTAGTTTATTTAGAATATATTTAATTATCCCACAAAATATCTTGAGATTCACTTGTGAGTGCAGTTAAACAGTTTATTATGAACAATCAAAGAAGACTTTGAAAGCTGAACTTTTTAACATCATTACTCTAATTATTATTATTTTTTATTTTTTTATTTTATTTATTTTTTAATGTCAATATCATGTTTGTAACATGATTATTGTATTTATCATCATGTGTGTGCTAAATAAAAGTTTAAATTTCTATATATACTGACTCCAAGCTTTTGAATGGTATAGTGTATATTGCTACACTTGGAATAAGATTTGAGTAATGATGCTGAAAATTTTTCTTTGATCACAGGAACAACTTAAATTATATATATATATATATATATATATATATATATATATATATATATATATATATATATATATATATATATATATATATACACACACACATATATACATATATATATATATGGCTGGACTCTGAAGGGTCAACAGGGACCCGGCTCTAATATGGGGGGTCAACGGGACCCGAATTGACTCTGGAGGGACCATGGGGACCCGACTCGACTTTGGAAGGACCACGGGGACCTGATTAGACACTGGATGGTCACCTGTGGCTGCCATATGGTACAGTGGCGCTGGGCCGGCAGCCATCTTGGGCAGTGGCTCTGGACTGGCTGCCATCTTGTACAGTGGCGCTGGGCCTGCAGTCATCTTGTGCAGTGGCGCTGAGCTGGTGGCAATCTTGTGCTGTGGTGCTGGGCCGGCGGCGATCTTGGGCAGTGGCGCTGGGCCATGGACACTTTTTATATTTTTTACCAGATGGTGCCATTTTTTTCAAGTTTGGCATATAAAGCAAATACTCACTTTATTACTGTTTTCTTCTTAAGCATATTATAGTCAATTGGATAAATTATGCAGCTATAATTGTGTGGGTATATTGGTATGAATGTCAGAGTGTGGTTTGTACGTATCCTAAATAAAACACAAATCACAAATCCCACAGCTGTGTATGCCTGTGTAACTTTGCCGGAATCTAATGGGTAAAGTTTGGTACTTCACCCAAACAAAATCTTTTGAGATATCAGCCTCAAATTTGGAACACAATTTGTTTCAATTTATAGCTTTCACTATGAATTATGAATTTTGGTAATATTTTCTATGAAGCCTGTATTTATAATACATTATAAGAGTATTCTTAAGGCATTAAAATTAATGCATAATGCATTATAAAAACCTTATGATATGTTTTTTTATGATATCACCAGACAGCCAGCTCTTTAACCTCCTTTCCTATTTGGCGCCTAAACTCTGGAATAACCTACCTAACATTGTTTGGGAGGCAGACACACTCTTGCAGTTTAAATCTATAATAATAATAATAATAATAATAATAATAATAATAAGTTTTATTTATATAGTGCCTTTCCAGAGCTCAAGGACACTTTACAATAAACAAACAACAATAAAGGCAATTGACAAAAAGAGCAGACAGAACAACAGTAGGCAATTGAGAGTGCAAGTACAGTAAGTGAGAAACTGGGTAGATGGGGCAGCAACCAGCAGAGAGAGAGAGAAAAAAACAAAACAAGAAAAACCTAAGAACTATAACATTCAGAAAATAGGTGTGTTTTGAGCATGGATTTGAATTCAGAGATAGTGTTAACAAAACGGAGTGATCGGGGGAGAGAGTTCCACATTTTGGGTGCAACAACACTGAATGATCTGCCCCCCATTGAAGCAAGGCGATGCCGAGGGACAACGAGAAGGCTGGAATCAGCAGATCGTAAAGAGCGAGTAGGGGTGAAGGGGAGAAGCAAGTTAGGCAGTTAAGCGAGGTAGGGGGAGCAAGGCCGTGCAGAGACTTAAAAGTGATCTAGATTAAAGACCCATCTCTTTAACCTGGCATACACATAACATACTAATATGCTTTTAATATCCAAATACGTTTAAGGATTTTTAGGCTGCATTAATTAGGTAAACCAGAACCGTAAACACTTCACATAACACCCTATGTACTTGCTACATCATTAGAAGAATGGCATCTACGCTAATATTTGTCTGTTTCTCTCTTGTTCCGAGGTCACCGTGGCCACCAGATCCAGTCTGTGTCCAGATCACTGCAGTCACCCGGATCCAGTACGTATCCAGACCAGATGGTGGATCAGCACCTAGAAAGGACCTCTACTGCCCTGAAAGACAGCGGAGACCACGACAACTAGAGCCCCAGATACAGATCCCCTGTAAAGCCCTTGTCTCAGAGGACCACCAGGACAAGACCACAGGAAACAGATGATTCTTCTGCACAATCTGACTTTGCTGCAGTCTGGAATTGAACTACTGGTTTCGTCTGGTCAGAGGAGAACTGGCCCCCCAACTGAGCCTGGTTTCTCCCAAGGTTTTTTTCTCCATTCTGTCACCGATGGAGTTTCGGTTCCTTGCCGCTGTCGCCTCTGGCTTGCTTAGTTGGGGTCACTTCATCTAAAGCGATATCGTTGACTTGATTGCAAATAAATGCACAGACATTATTTAAACTGAACAGAGATGACATAACTGAATTCAATGATGAACTGCCTTTAACTATCATTTTGCATTATTGAGACACTGTTTTCCAAATGAATGTTGTTCAGTTGCTTTGACGCAATGTATTTTGTTTAAAGCGCTATATAAATAAAGGTGACTTTGTAGGCAGACTCGTCAATGTCCTGAATGAGGCCGATGAGTGTGGTGTCGTCTTCAAACTTCAGGTGCGTGACAGAGATGTCTTTAGATGTGCAATCATTGGTGTAGAGGGAGAAGAGCATTGGGGAGATAATGCAGCCCTGAGGAGCTCCAGTGCTGATTATATGGATGCAGGATGTGTATTTTCCCAGCCTCACTAGCTGCTGCCTGTCTATTAGGAAGCTGTTGATCCACTGACAGAGGGAAGTGGGCATGAAGAGCTGAGTTAGTTTGGGCAGGAGGAGGTTTGGAATTATCGTGTTAAAGGCAGAGCTGACAGGATCCTCATATAAGTCCCTGGTCTGTCTAGATGTTGCAGAACATAATGAATGGAAAAATGGAGAAAGATTATAGTAAAGGCAGAAGCACAAATATTTTATGTTGTGCTGTTTGTTTTTATATCTTCTCTAGTTCCATTACTGCATGTAGAGCTTTCTAACATACAACTAAATATATAAGCTTAACCTGGAAATGGCCTTTTGGATCAACTGAAGAGGACATGTCAGAAACCCTGTTTGGACTGCAAAGAATGATACTCAGGAATGGTTCTTACAGATATTAAATTTACTCAAGTCAAATCACCTTTATTTATATAGCGCTTTAAACAAAATACATTGCGTCAAAGCAACTGAAAAACATTCATTAGGAAAACAGTGTGTCAATAATGCAAAATGCCAGTTAAAGGCAGTTCATCATTGAATTCAGTGATGTCATCTCTGTTCAGTTCAAATAGTGTTGTGCATTTATTTGCAATCTAGTCAATGATATCGCTGTATATGAAGTGACCCCAAATAAGCAAGCCAGAGGCGACAGCGGCAAGGAACCGAAACTCCATCGGTCACAGAATGGAGAAAAAAACCTTGGGTGAAACCAGGCTCAGTTGGGTGTGCAGTTCTCCTCTGACCAGACAAAACCAGCAGTATAATTCCAGGCTGCAGCAAAGTCAGATTGTGCAGAAGAATCATCTGTTTCCTGTGGTCTTGTCCTAGTGGTCGTCTGGACAAGGTCTTTACAGGGGATCTGTTTCTGGGGCTCTAGTTGTCCTGGTCTCCGCTGTCTTTCGGGTCTGTAGAGGTCCTTTCTAGATGCTGATCCACCATCTGGTCTGGATACATACTGGATCCGGGGGACTGCGGTGACCCTATGATCTGGATACAGACTGGATCTGGTGGCTGTGGTGACCTCGGAATAAGAGAGAAACAGACTAATATTAGCGTAGATGCCATTCTTCTAATGTAGCAACTACATCGAGTTATATGGTAAGTGTTCCCGGTTCCGGTTTTATTTTCTATGCAAAAGAATGTTGTGGTCAATTGTGTCAAACGCAGCACTTAGATCCAATAGAACTAATGGAGAGATACAACCATGATCAGATGATAAGAGCAGGTAATTTGTAACTCTAAGGAGAGCAGTCTCTATGATACGGTCTAAATCCTGACTGGAAATCCTCACAGATACCATTTTTCTCCAAGAAGGAATATAATTGTGAGGATACTACCTTTTCTAGTATCTTGGACAGAAAAGGGAGATTCGAGATTGGTTTATAATTTACTAGTTCTTTGGGGTCAAGTTGTGGTTTTTTGATGAGAGGCTCAATAACAGCCAGTTTGAACGTTTTGGGGACATATCCTAATGACAACATATTTTCCTATTATATTTTGCCTGGAAACACTTCCAACATGAAATAGGCGTCGGTTCTATTTCTAACTTGCATGCATTTTCCGGAGCGTAGAAGAGCGCAAGGACTGTGCCTATACTGCAGAGCCGGGGGTCACTTTGCGTCTAAGTGCCCGGTAAAAGCCACTGGCTGGACAACTCCTCTCATCGGTCATCCACTCCACCGGACCAGTGAGTCTGATCACGTCGGGTAACCACGTAGAGGAGATTCACTTTCTCCTCATTGACTCCGCATTGGCTCCTGTGGTGTTAGGACACCCCTGGCTCACACTGTACAACCCTCACATAAACTGGCGTCAGAACTCTGTCATGTCTTGGAGTGAGAACTGTCATGCATCTTGTTTGGTGTCTGCGTGTTCTTTTGTGTCTTGTTCAGATTATACTCTCTTTCCACTCTGGAGAGGGAGGCCAAGGAGAAATACATTTCTGATTCTCTGGCAGCCAAACTCATCCGTCCTTCCTCTTTTCCTGCAGGGGCGGGATTCTTCTTTTTGGGCAAGAAGGACAGTTCCCTGCGTCCTTGTATTGATTACCGAGGGTTGAACAGCATCACGGTAAAGAATAGTTATCCTTAGCCGCTGATGTCTTCAGCTTTCAAAAGTTTTTTCACCAAGTTAGATCTATGTAATGCCTATCAGTTGGTCCGCATCAGGAAGGGGGATGAGTGGAAGCGTTTAATACCCCCAGGGGGGCACTTTGAATACTTGGTTATGCCTTTCGGTCTTTCCAACTCCCCCACGGTTTTCCAGGCACTCGTTAACGATGTGCTGAGAGACATGGTTGATCAGTTCATATATGTTTACCTGGATGACATATTGATTTTTTCTTTGTCTCTCCAGGAACATGTTCAGCACGTCAGACGAGTGCTTCAGAGGCTGTTGGAGAATGGGCTTTTTGTCAAGGCGGAGAAATGTGCTTTTCATGCAAAGTCTGTTCCTTTTTTAGGATATATCGTGTCATCTGAGGGGTGCGCATGGATCCCGACAAGATTCAGGCAGTGGTTAATTGGCCAACTCCAGATTCCCGCAAGGCCCTGCAGAGGTTTCTGGGCTTTGCCAATTTTTACCTGCATTTTATTCACAACTATAGCCAACTAGCTCGCCTCTGATAGCCTTGACCTCCACCATGACGACTTTCAGGTGGTCTAGGGCAGCTGATGTTGCATTCTCTAAACTCAAAAGAAAGAACTGCTTTGTTTCAGCCCCCATTCTTGTTGCTCCTGATTCCTCTCGTCAGTTTGTGGTGGAGGTCGACGCGTCAGAGGTGGGGGTAGGTGCGGTTCTCTCTAAGTGCTCCTCTGTGGACGGCAAGATTCATCCGTGCACTTATTATTCTCATCGTTTGTCTTCTGCTGAATGTAATTACGACATTGGTAATAGAGAGTTGTTGGCAGTCAAGTTAGCCTTGGAGGAGTGGCATCATTTGTTGGAGGGTTCGGGGGTTCGCCAAGCTGGCGTGTCATCCAGGAGTCAATCATACCATTTTTCTCATTAAGCAACGGTTCTGGTGGCAAACTATGGCTCGTGACACTCGTCGTTTTGTATTGGCCCGCTCGGTCTGTGCCAGTTGTAAGTCTTCCACTTGGCTTCCTGCTAGGCTCCTTCAACCGTTGTCAGTTCCTTCAAGACCTTGGTCACATATTGCGCTAGATTTTGTTACAGGTCTCCCTGCCTCACAGGGTAACACAGTGATTTTAACTGTGGTGGACAGGTTCTCGAAGGCTGCGCATTTTATCTTGCTGCCCAAATTACCATCAGCCAGAGAGACAGCAGTTGCTGTCATAGACCACATGTTTCGTATCCATGGCCTCCAGACAGATGTGGTCTCTGACAGGGGTCCCCAGTTTATATCCAAATTTTGGAGAGAGTTTTGTCGGTTGCTGGGGGCGAATGTCTTTCTTCTGGGTTTCATCCCCAGAGCAACGGTCAGACGGAGCGGGCTAACCAAGATTTGGAATGAGGGTTACGATGTTTAGCGTCATAGAATCTGTCCTTTTGGAGTCAGCATATCTCATGGGTTGAGTATGCGCATAACTCATTACCAGTGTCGTCCACGGGCCTTTCTCCGTTTGAGTGTAGTTTAGGGTAGCAGCCACAAATTTTTCCTAGTCTGGCATCTGAAGTCGCGGTCCCCTCTGCTCACAAATTCGTCCAGGGTGTAGAGACATCTGGAGAACGGCCAGGGAGACCCTTCTCCAGGTGGGTTTGCGCACTATGGTCCAGGTCGATCGCCACCGGTTAAACCTCCCGTCTATGTCGCTGGTCAAAAAGTGTGGCTTTCATCTTCTGATATTCCTCTCCGCTCCATTTGTAGAAAATTTGCTCCTAAATTCATCGGCCCATTTACCATCACCAAGATCCTTAGTCCGATGATGGTCCACCTGAAATTTCCTCCGGCATACCTGAGGATTCACCCCAACTTCCACGTATCTAAAATCAAGCCAGTTTTTCGTTCGACTATTAATCCGCTTGTCCTGGTTCCCCCACCGCCGCGAATCGTAGATTTTTTTGTTTTAATTTGTTTAGATTTGTTTAATCGTATCCTGGACTCATGGTGGAGGGGATGTGGATTCCAGTACTTGGTGGACTGGGAGGGTTACGGTCCAGAGGAGAGGAGTTGGGTTCCTGCCCGGGACATATTGGATCATTCCCTTATCAATGCTTACAATCGCCAGGTAGGACCCTCTGAGAGCGTCAGGTAACATGTCATGGTGCACGTGTTTGCTTGCTCATTTTGTGTGTACTGCACTGATCTAATTGCCTATCAGTACCAGCTGCGCTGACGAGCAATCAGATCAGTCGCAGGTGTGTCTCGTTTATTAGCGCTATATGTAGGGCTGTGTCAGTCAGGTTCAGTGTCAGATCGATTGGTTGGCTGTCTCTGTTCTGATCTCTGTTGTGTGCAGTTCTGGTCATGCTCTGGGTTGGCTCGGAGATCCAGCTTATATGTCTATGGTCTGCCTATGTTTGAGGATCGTCGCAGCACATCACATTTCTAGTCTGCCCTGCTTGGAGTCTTCACTGCAGCTGTCATGTTTCTTAGGAACTGCTTGGTGCCCGTTGTCTGCCAGCAATTCTGTTTGATCTACTGACTGTTTCATTAAAACGTATTACTACTCGCTACTGGATTCTTTCGTATGATTCCTGACAGTTACTCTTAACTTGGTTTGGACATTTTTTGTATTTTCTGGTTCGGGGAACAGACACAGTCTCTAGGAGAGACTGGTAGGAGAGTTTCCTCTGGAAATCTGTTGGTGTCGCTGTTGGACAGTGTTTTCTCTACTTCCTGATGGCCTTCTGTAGCTAATCGTAGGTCTTCTAGGTATTATCAAATTACCTGAGTTTTGAGAACGTAGTGGACGTAGAGGATTATAATGTAAAAGGAGCTCATTCAAATACTCAGGTGCTAAACCATTCAGGGCTTTATAAGTAATATTTATAAGCAATATTTTAAAATCTATACGATGTTTGATAGGGAGCCAGTGCAGCATTGACAGGACCGGGCTAATATGGTCATACTTCCTGGTTCTAGTAAGAACTCTTGCTGATGCATTTTGGACTAGCTGTAGTTTGTTTACTAAGCATGCAGAACAACCACCCAATAAAGCATTACAATAATCTAACATTTAGGTCATAAATGCATGGATTAACATTTCTGCATTTGACATTGAGAGAATAGGCCATAATTTAGATATATTTTTGAGATGGAAAAATGCAGCTTTACAAATGCTAGAAACGTGGTTTTCTAAGGAAAGATTGCGATTAAATAGCACACCCAGATTCCTAACTGATGACGAAGAATTGACAGAGCAACCATCTAAGGTCTTAGACAGTGTTTTAGGTTATTACAAGCGTAGTTTTTATTTTATGCTGAGTGAACTCAGCTCTACAGAAGTTCTAAGCGGCCATGCATTATAATTTTTTTTTCCTTTTTGTTTTCTCGTTATAACGACTTAATTTTCTCGTTATCTCGACATAAGGAAAGTCGTTTTCTCGTTATAACGACTTATTTTTCTCGTTATCTCGACATAACAAAGTTCGTTTTCTCGTTATAACGACTTAGTTTTCTCGTTATAATGACATGACAGTTTTACTGTTGCTATAGTAACTAACAACTTTGACAGGCATCTGATGGACCATGCAGGTGCTCTTACTGTAGCCTATATTTCAGCAAATTTAGCTTTGCCTAGGTAATAAGGTCTACAATACTGTACATAAATAAAGTCTAATCAATCACTGTTGATTTTTCCAGAGACCGTACAACGAACGTTTTGTTTTTGTAATTAACATGTTTAAATGGCAACACCGCGAAATTAGAGCTGCTTGGATTAAACTCACTTTTCATTTTCCCTTTATTTGAAATAAAATTATATATAATTTGTAATTTGTAGTAGTCATTATATGATGTGGCAGATGTGTAGGACTATGTGTAGTGTTTGTGTGTGTGTGTGTGTGTGTGTAGAAAAAAACGATTACAACATTATAGAACAAAACTAACTGAATTAAATTAGCCTATGGATTTTACATATACATCACATTTCTCATCAATATGGTTAACAATAAAGATTAGTAATAAGGAAAAGAAGCACATCAGCCTGAATCGTTAAATCCCGTACTACTGTAGATAAACAGAATACAGTGGCTTGGTTTTGATAAGCAGTTATTTTATGACACAGAACGCGTTGGTGAAACTCATGCATCTAGCAGGAACTTAATACACAAAATATTCATATTGATTCAAGCATTTAACATTTATGAATTAATTAAATGTCAGTAATGAAGACTGCACAAATTATAGCTATCACGAGGAAGGTCCGCGTACAGTAAAGTGGATAGTGTACAACGCCCCATCAGTTATATTCAGGTCTATAGTGCCACCTGCTGGCGCAGTTTTGTAACTTCTTAGAGAAAATTAAGTCGTTATAACGAGAAAACGAACTTCGTTATGTCGAGAAAACGAGAAAATGAAGTCGTTATAACGAGAAAACGAACTTTGTTATGTCGAGAAAACAAGAAAATTAAGTCGTTATAACGAGAAAACAAGAAGAAAAAATATTATAATGCATGGCCGCTTAGAACTTCCGTACAGCTCGCTTTGGCTACTGCAATTTTCCTCTCTGTATATTTACAATAAAACAAAATAGGATATCAAATACCACTGCCTCCTTTCGTTTTAATTTAAATATATTAACAGCTGCAGAAATGCACTTAGTTCAGGGATATGTATATATATATATATATATATATATATATATATATATATATATATATATATATATATATATATATATATATATACAGCCATTACAATGAAATGAAATATTATATAAATTTGCCTTTTTATTTTCATTTTAAAATATAGATAAATTGAATACAGACCAAAGATAACCTGTTAGATTTACCCAAAACGAATTATATTTTATGTTTAACCACTAAAGAGACATCAAAGCCAGCGGCACATATCAGAAGGTCTATCCGAGGTAAGGCTGCTTCTCGGCGGATGCATAAGCACTGAGCTCCTGCTGATCGCGTGGAGTTCACAGTCTCTGAGATCGGCGATTTTTTTTTTAAATAGGCTCTGTCTTTATAAATAAACCACAGATTTGAGTTTTAAACAACTACATTCTCGGCTGAAATACTTTTAAAATTAAATTTCATGACACAATAACAGTGTAAAACTACACAGATAAATGGTGGTTGAAATGGTACTGCGTGAACTCAACCAATCAGGATGTTTAGTGCCCCTGAAAGTTCCAGAACTTTGAAAAAGTACCACCTCGCCAGCAGGGACTTTCTGAGGCCCAACTTTATTTAGTCCCTGCTTCCTGCAGTGGAAACACACTGAGTACCAGGCCAAAGTCCCTAGTTCCTGGGTAAAGTTCCTGCAGTGGAAACGCGGCAAAAAACACTTTTTAATAACTTGTATCACATTATTTATTACTTTTTATTATTTACTTTCAATATATACATTATACAATACTTGTTTTATCCTACCCCAGCTTAAAATGCATTGATAGCTATAAGTAGCCCCTGAAAGTTGTAAAAATTGTGACTCTGTGGTGTGTCCTAAACATTACTCCCAACCACTCAAATACCGCGTTTCCACCGAAGGCACTTTACCCAGGAACTAGGGACTTTGGCCTGGTACTTGGTGTGTTTCCACTGCAGGAACTTTACCCAGGAATTAAATAAAGTTCCGGGTAAAAAATGCCCCTCAGAAAGTCCCTGCTGGCGAGGTGGTACTTTTTTTTTTTTAAGTTCCGGAACTTTCGGGGGACTTGGGCACAAAACATCCTGATTGGTTGAGTTCACGCAGCATTGGTTGAGTTCAACCACCATTTATTCGGATCATTTTCAAAATATTACTGTTATTGTGTCATGAAATTTCATTTTTAAAGTATTTCAGGCGAGAATGTAGTTCTAAAACTCAAATCTGTGGTTTATTTATAAAGATAGCGCCTATTTAAAAATGTGTTTCACCGATCTCGGAGACGGTGAGCTCCATGCGATCAGCAGGAGCTCAGTGATTATGTATCTGCTGAGAGCGGCCTCACCTCAGCTAGACCTTCTGATATTTGCCACTAGCTTTGATATCTGTTTTGGGTAAATCTAACAGGTTATCTTTGGTCTGTATTCAATTTATGTATATGTTAAAATGAAAATAAAAAAGGCAAATTTATATAATATTATGTTTCATTGTAATGGCTGTATATAGGCTATACACCAGGGGTGCTCAACCCTGCTTCTGGCGATCCACTGTCCTGCAAAGTTTGGCTCCAACCCTAATCAAACACACCTGCCTTTAATTTTTAAGTGAGCCTGAAGACCTTTATTAGTTGATTCAGGTGTGTTTGATTAGGATTGGAGCTTAACTTTGCTGGACAGTTGATCGCCAGGAGAAGGGTTGGGCAAACCTGCTATACACATATCTCTGAACTAAGTAAATTTCTACAGCTGTTATTATGTTTAAATGAAAACAAAAGGAGGCAGTGGTATTTGATATCCTATTTCGTTTTATTGTAAATATACAGAGAGGAAAATTGCAGTAGCCAAGGCGAGCTGACTGATGTTATCAAGTGCGCTGCTGTTTGCAGATTTACCGGATTTGCGTCATCCCGGACATCACACCCCCGAGTCGAATGCGCACAGTCCGCACTACCGAGGATTAGGGCTGGGACAACACGTCGAGGTCATCGATGACGTTGACGTATTTTTTGCTAAATATGCGCATCGATTCGTCGACCTGTTTTTATTTCTCTAAAAAACGTTTGCAAAACATTTACCTTATGTGTGCTGTTTTGTGTGTGAGATGTGTGAGATTTTTTTTTTCTCCATGACAGGCTGCTGGCTCCACTGTTAATTTTTAGTTATTTATTTTTGGGAAAGCACTCTCTGCATTAGTTTAAAACCCTCAAGTTTACATTGGTTACTGTATTCTTTCAATTGCTCTAAACAAGTATTTTGGGTGACCTTTTTTATTGAATGCTAGACATGAAGTTGTTGTTATTTTCATCTGAAAGAAGAACTTTTTTTCAGTAAGCTAGGCCCTATGTGTTCAGTAAGCATTTTTCAGTAAGCTATGTGTTTTCAAGGCTTCAAGGTTTTATTGAATGCTATCTCTATACAAGTGCAAAGTAATGCATTTTTAGTCTGTCTTTTATTTAGCAATTTTAAGAGCAATAAACATATGTGACGCGTCACGGAAACCTGTGACAGAAGTCGGCAGCACAACTTTCGAGCAAAATGAGAAAGAAGCAGGGTTTTTTTTCAAAATTGGTGATTTTCGTTTTTTTGCAGAATCTGTTAGTTGAGATCACAAAGAAGCTTCTCCGTGTTTGAGATAGCAGTATTGGTATATTTAAAAGCCTACATTTTGAGGTTGAAATCAGGTTGTTTGTCAGAGATTCTAGCACGCAGTATGGACGTTTCATTGTCTGTCTGTGTTTCCATACTGGATAAGCCGGCTTTTGTTTCTTTTGTTATTGCCCCCGCCCTCCGAGGGAAGCGTGGCTACTTAATATGAAGCGCTCTGGCCGGCTCTAGCTGATATCAAATTTCAACGCCGCAAAGATGAACGCAGACGAGCTGAACCGTGGCCGTTACACCGAAAATGTTTTGAAGTTCTTCTTCGACAAGCCGGATGCTTATGAACAAGTGCTCACTGATTCTGAAGACGATCTGAGCAATGATGAAAGCGGCATAATAAGACTGTATAATATTCCTAATCTACAACTGAGCAAAGATGAAGACGAGGAAGAATGTATAGGGCTTGGGCGCCGCGTTGCATTCTGGGACGTGGCGGTCCTGCTGGCAGCCTCGCGAATGTAAACATACATTAAGTCGAATGAGAAGAAGCAGAGTTACGAGAAAGAGAAAAGATGGTAAAATCGTGAAAATGTTGTGGGATTTACAGGGATACGCTAAATATGGATGCCAGGGACCGGTATGTGGACAAAATCGGCACTATTAACAGTTTGGATCCATATGAAATTCCCAACAAATAGTGGAGTACCAACGGAGACTTGCTGCCGCACTTTTGCATAATAGATATCCTCGGCTACCTTGTTTGTTACAAGTCATTGAAGTCTCATGTACAGTTCACAAATGGATGGGTATTGTCCTGTAAAATATCCCGTTAGCTCTTCAATCGGACCTGTCAAGTCTCTGTGTTGTTGTCCTGTTGCTACTCCTTGCCCTTCCAGCGAAACAGCTGTTTCCAAAGCATAGTTTTGCTTACTTGAAAGCAACCTTAGCATGATATTGGGCTTTTTAAGATAGTGTGGTTGTTGTGAGAGCACGATTTCATGCCAATCTGTAACTAAAGTCATGTTAGACCGTTAGTAAATGCAGCAGTTTTGTTATGTCAGCAGAAGGATAGCAACAAAAAGATGAATGTTGAAATTTTCCGTATTTTGGATGAGTAACCCAAAACATTTCCCTCATTTTCAATGTTGACTTAAGCTATATAAATGAATATTCAGATGTTATGGTCTCCGTCGCGCCTCCAAGCAGGAAAGCGGTGTAAAGTTAATCCACCCATTCTCATTTTATTTTCCCCATGGCGATTATATGTTGCGCTATTTACACCCCACAATACAGCAACGGTTTACCATGGTTGAAATAGATTTTTAATTAATCAAATTAAGACACACGGATGAGAGGAAGTATGTCTAAACACTGCGCAGTAGCCCGAGTAGCAGTAAAGGAGGCTGTCAACGTGGTGGCCACGCCAAGTAATGACGTCACGACGCCCAAGCCCTATTGGACTGGCGTCAGACAAGTTGGACCGTAAGATATCAGAGGCTATATCGATAGTAACATTTGATGGGGATAAAGACAGAGAAATGGGGAAAATCCGTAACATTTAGAGGCAAACAGATGCACAGTGCAAACTTCGGAGATGGTTACATCCACAAAGAAAACCCCGACAAAGAGAAAGTGTGCCCGAACGACTTATTTCATTGGAGGCATCGATATCTGCGAGAATACTTTTGTTTCTTGTGAGTTTCCATAAACATCAAAGTTTGTCATTTTGTGTTCATTCTAAGAACACGTACACGTTATCTCATGTTTAGTCCAATTTTAGACCTTCCCATATCTACCTATTGTTATTAGCTAGCTCATCGGTTATCACAGAATCCTGTAAAAAAAAGTCCTAATGCTACACAATGAAATCAATTCACCAAGTTTTATGTAGAAAACCAGCAAATAACAAATAAAATTAGCATCGATATGTACTTTTTGTTTACATAAACATTAAAATAATGACATTAAAAATGGTGGCCACATTTTAAAGATTAAAGATTTTTAATAAAAAGATAAAACTTATTTCAGCCTCTAAATCATTTTTATAAAAGTCAAAAAAGATAAATTACTGACATTTACAATGCACATTCTCCTTTATTATTAATAGTATGCGGTCCGATTTTTCCCGTTGTGTCTATCGTTGCTATGCAGGGGGTATGGCTTATCTAAATGAGATGTAAATGAGCCCCATTGTCACTCGCAGCAGTGAGAACTGCACAATCTTTAAAGGCTATGTTCTGCTTTTTTGAGTGCCTACCTTCAAATGGCCACAACTTCTCCAAATATTATCAGATTTCCATGTATTACACATCGTTGGAAAGCCTGGAGACTACACTTTCAGAATCTGTGAATAACTCAAAATGCCCCAGGACCGACTTGTGTCCCTACTTTCCGTGATTGGTCACATATTGCAATGTTAAGGAATTCATGTTTTTTTCATTCAGATATGTAAATCAACATGTATAAATTGTTAGTAGTCAATTAATGGGGAGATAATCAAAATCGAATCGGTCTGAAAAAATTAATCGTTAGATTAATCGATGCATCGGAAGAATAATCGCTAGATTAATCGATGCATCGGAAGAATAATCGCTAGATTAATCGTTGAAAAAAAAAAATCGTTTATCCCAGCCCTACCGAAGATGCAAGTCCAAAATAAGCTTACTTTGTATTGAGAAGCGTGCACAGACCTATGACACCAGTCTATTTGCCTAATCTTCCGGGTACTTTACACAGCGCTGGAATCGCAGAAAGCAAAAGGTCTGGGGGGAAAAAGTTCCTTGTACAAATGTTTCGGGTAATTTCGGTGGAAAAGCGGCAATAGACGTGAGCTCAACTGATACCATGAGCCTTTTCTGCTTATAAAAGTTTTCCTGCAGTTCAGCATGCATTCTTGAAACATTTATACCTTGATTGCAAAGTCATTTAACTTTTACACTGAACCTTTGTTGCTCGTTTTCAATAACTGTAATGGTTCGGTACAGTGCAGTACGGTATGCAATTATTTTAGTTTCCACTGTCAGATGTTGTGATTGGTACCAAAATAGCGAACTGCACCGTACCACTTTTTGGTACCCTTCCATTGGGGTACCTAGCACAGCAAAGGGTACCAAAAAGGTGGAGTTAAACTCACAGCAGAACGTTAACTGGTAGACTAGAATCACGGGAATAAAGCTCCTTTACTCTTTCCGCTCTCCTGTCATTGAGTGTTGGGGTTATTTACATCAGAGTGTGCAAACACAAAAAAAATATATAACCGTGTATTTTATAATTTGATATTTTTACACAGACAATAGCTGTTTCTCAATATGCGTTCTTGTCTGTTCTTGTGGGCTTGTGAAATGTAATTTCCAAAAAAACACATAATATTCTAAATATTACTTCTGTTGTGTCATGAAATGTAGTTTTAGGACTTTTTAGGCAAGAATGTAATTGTTTAAATCTTTTGGTTGGGCACAAAGTTATGTTTTACCTTAATTTGAACTTTACCGTAGTACAGTGCTACAGGACAGTACTTGGTAGCATGCGTTTGACTGAACTGTTTGGTTTTGTCTTTATTTCATCTTATATAAGCCTCTTATATTTTGTACTTATACTTTTATAATGGCTATTATTGTTCATTAACATTGAAATTTAACAAAAAGAGGCAGAGTTGTGCTTATTGTTGCGGTTCATCGTCAATCGCTATTTTGCGGCATACACCACGCCTACCAAGTAAGGGTACTATTGGCAGTTGAAACGAAAGCCTGATCAGGGTCTGTATTGTACTGAACTGTACTCTACCGTATCGCACCGCTCAGTGGACATGAGCCATTAATATATTGCGTAAGTCATATGGACTACTTTAATGATAAATTTATGGTGCTTTGGTGTTTTATAATTTTTTACATTTTGGGAGCTAGACAGATTAAATCACAATGCACTGTTGTTGTACAGAGAAAAGCATAGTGGTTTGGAATTACATGAGGGTAATTACATGGACTATTCTTCAATCTTCATGATACAATATTCTGAAATGATTGCATACTTTTAGCGAAGGAGTAGAAAATACATATTACGATTGTAAAAAATTGTGGAAATGTTATGGATGTTCTACTGCATATTTGAAATTATTTGTATTATTTTTATGTTTTGTACATTTTATATATTTCTGTTTATTTACTATTTATGTGTTACGTGTGTTCTTTGTATATATTAAATAACACAAAAAAACAGTTGTAGGAAGAATCTCCATTTGTTCTTGAATCTGAAAATAACAATCAGTGAAAAACCAAGTGAAAAGAAAGGTAGTGTTAACAACTCACCGCAGCAGCAACATTAATGGTATACTCTCTATAGTCCAGAAATTTTATTATATTGCCACGGGGTCTGCGTATGCAGGTGCTGTTTGTATATATATCCACAGATGCAACTGTAGCATCCAGCAAAAATGCACCAAAAAAAAAATAATAATAATCAAAGCCATGAAATGATAGAACATGTCCTGTAAACAATGGAATAATTTCAGATTATATTTAAAAAACTTACCAATTCAATTAATTTCCAGAAGAATTTGCAAGTTGCAACGTCTCCAAGACACTTAAAGAAACCTATATGCAAAGCTACATGAAAAACTATGTTCAAGTGTACCTAGTACAAAACCAAAATTTGATTTAGTTAATAAAAGTTAATTGATAAATAAAATCTATTTATGACAATATTTTAAAGCATCCTCATTTTACTGCATTTTTAAGCTAGCCTCAAACTTTTCACAGTACTATTAAGCTTTGCAGGTATGTTCCTTTAAGCATATTGGAGACTCAATGATGATGAGATCAGACCTCTGTGTGGAACAAACTGACTGTTGTCAGATTCCTTGTATATACAAAAATCTCACTGGGTTATTATGAGAAAAGGAATGTTTGAAAATGTAAAATGATATTTCCTTCTGTCACACTACAAGACAAATTATCTATTTATCTCATTAATTCATCATTAAAAAGTTCTAACACTGCTAATATAAATGTCACTGTTTTTGTTGCAAATTATGTAGGAACAGTAATAGATTATCTGATGACGAGTGTACCTCTACATCAAAACAAGATGTATTATGGTCATTTATAATCAAAACTTTTTATAATCTTGTCAAAATACATATACAAAATACAAAATGCAGATGGCACCTGGTGGTGTTTTTGGTATAACACCTAATCAAATTAGCATGGGAACCTCTATTAGGGTCAGGGTATATTCTGGCAAACCGTTTACCAATCACGTTTCGCAATTGGCAAAGCAATCTGTGGTACACGTCTCTACCAACACGCGATGGGTGACTCGCAAAGCACAATGTTCCTCCATGTTTTAGCACTATATCATAGAAAATACGAGGTTTGAGAAGTAGAAGGCTGGGCAACAATGAAATATTAAAATATTTCAAAGTGAAGGTTCATGCAAACAGATATTAATAGACTTTCAGTCAAATATTTCTGGTTTAGGCCTAAAACAAAACCCAGCGTTTAAGCAGAGCGCAAATCTGGAACATTAGAATACTGTAGAATCCAATAACAATATAACAGGATATAAGAAAAATCAGAGATGGTTGAAATGTCCTTTTAAATAATGCACTTGTTTTGGTATGTGGGACATTTTTAAGTAGATCATTAATTATTAAATACTATATATATATATATATATATATATATATATATATATATATATATATATATATATATATATATATATACGTATATATATATATATATATATATATATATTGGGGGTTGCACGACTACTGATTTCTGCTAGTCGATTTCTTATTTGAAAAATACTTGAGTTACTCGACTACTCGTTGTTCATCCTACTCTAAATGAAAAGACATGACATAGTTATTATCAATAAACGCTTATTAATTTATATCCTAATTACATATGTAAATAATTATAATATTATATGTTACATTTTCATGTAGGCTAACAGGCAGTATTTGTATCTGTATTTACATCTGTACTAATTACAAAATGATTTGTATCTGCATTCAGATAGAACGTTGTGCATTCGGATAGAACGTTTTTTTTCATAGTTATCACCGTTAAACTAAAATAATTATTAATTTCTTAAAATATATTCATCATGCAAAGAGAGATACCATGACAAACGTTTAGTGATCATTTGAACATGACTGAATGAATTCAATGTGCACATTTTCATAACAAAGAACTAGTGAGTCACTAAACAAATGTGCATGTGCCAGGCAAACCAGCAAAATATAAAGATTATAAAAAAAAATTATCCGTATCTAAGTTGATTATTAGCCTTCTCTTGAGAGAGAACTGGTTTGGTTTTTGAGAGACTGAGAAGCGCAGCGTGGCTGTTTGATTGGTGAGCGTGCTGTGCTTGTTCCATTCATTCATTTCATAGCCTGTGGTTTAAATCATTTCTTTTTAAATATATATAAATAATATAATGTGTATGATGTATTATTATAGGTGATATTACTCTTGCTGAGCTCTGATTTCTGAGAGATGCAAAGAGAGGCAACAGCAATGCTGCGTTTGATTTGCGCTCTTTTCATTCATAAAGCTTACATTTATTCACTTCACACACTTATTACGTGACTTTAGTGGTCTGTGTATAATATTGCGCTGACCCTCTCAACTGTTATCTAGCAAACACTAGTCTGTGCCAGCTTCAGCCAAATGTTCAGGCAGAATTATTCCTTGTCAGTTTTTGAAGACATTATCCTTGCCATTCCAAATAAAGTATTCAGCTTCGGACACACCCCTAATTATTACATTTCATATTTTAATTTTACATGAAACATAGATGAAGTCACAGAAAGTAACAGCTACACAAAGTATTTTAATCCTAAAATTCAAGTGTACTTGCAATCTCTGTGCATGCCTTTTTGTTAATGCATGCTCGAGTAGTTGATTGTTTCTGACAGCGCCAACTAGTGGTTGAAGTAGTCGATCACTCGACTAGTCTATGCAAGCCCTAGTGAGAAGGGTATTCCTGCACAACCGGAGGCTGCAGTTTCAGGACCGCAACTCTTGGACCGCAGCTTTAGGACCCTAGTTTTTTTGTGACAGCTCCACCTACCGTACTGGATCAACACTAATTAAAGATGGATGACGTGGACAGCAATCAAACGGTGAGTACCGATATTTTATTAAGTTTTATTTTATAACGGTTAAATGGTGCAAAGTTTACATAGTGAGAACTGCTACCTGTGAATTAATAATGAATTCCCACCAAATTAAGAATTTGTGAGCTAGTTTTATTAATTACTAGGATGTTAATTCGTGGCCATGATTTCATAAATCCTTTGTGTTTTAATAACGAAGTATTATAAGTGAATCTAGCCTGCACATTAATTAAACTTATCAGATGACAAGAGCATGGTTGATGTAAGGTTTGTAAGATTTACCTGCAGCTTAATGTATTAGTGTGAATACTGGCTTAATAGTCATAGTTTTACCATATTTATGTATAAAATATCTTTCATAATTAAACTGCACTGACTGCCTAGTTGCTCTATGTGTTAGCCTGTTGTTTTGGCATTGTTTTGCATTGATTAATGAGGCATTTGGCAATTTTAGTAGCCTGTTACAATTTGGCCTAATCTGCAGGTCTACTCCACATACAGTCCATTGATATCATGTGTTAGTTTCTGTCATGTTCTGCATGGCCAATAGGAAGTGATTTTATGGATTTGGTTCGGCTCATTGTAGGACAGATGATTAAAAAAGGCACTTGGGATATTTTCATGATCTTAAATTATTCTAACAATTAGGCTCTCTCTTTTTCAAGATACATATTACAATCCAAAAAGGGAGCTCCCTGCCCGAATTGAAGAGATGCACCACATGCTGAAGGACTTTCACTTTATATATATATATATATATATATATATATATATATATATATATATATATATATATATATATATATATATATATATATATACACAGTGGGGCTCGAAAGTTTGGGCACCCTTTGCAGAATCTGTGAAAATATGAGTAATTTTCAAAAGATAAGAGACATCATACTAAATGCATGTTATATTTTATTTAGTACTGTTCTGAGTAAGATATTGTACATAAAAGATATCAACATTTAGTCCACAAGACAAATAAATTGCTGAAATTATTAAAATAACCCCTCAAAAGTTTGGGAAACATACAAGTATCTTCTGTTGCTTACGAAGGGCAGAACTAAATGGAAAAATAAGACAAATTTGGCTATCTTCATCGTGTTCAAAAGTTTTGAAGATACTTCTATGTTTCCCGGTACACAAATTAAGTACAATTTACTTTGATCTTCAGTTTTCACCCCCAGCTCTTAATGCATCTTGTTTCCTTCTTGAGCAGTGAATGTTTAAATCTTTTTAAATAGTTGTGTTTGAGTCCCTCAGTTGTCCTCAGTGTGAAAAGATGTATCTCAAAATCATAAAGTCACTGCTGGAAAGGGTTCAAATATGCAAAGATGCTGGAAAACTGAAGAATTTGCAGGACCTTAAAGATTTTTTCTGAAGAACGCTGCTCAGTTTAACTGTTCAGAACAAACAAGGGACTCATGCACAACCATCACAAAACAGAAAGACAGTCGAGGATCACCAGGTAACAGAACACAATATTAAGAACCAAGGGTTCCCAAACTTTTGAGGGGGTTATTTTAATAATTTCAGCAATTTATTTGTCTTGTGGACTAAATGTTAATATCTTTTATGTACAATATCTTACTCAGGACAGTACTAAATAAAATATAACATGCATTTAGTAGGATCTCTCTTATTTTTTGAAAATTACTCGCATTTTCACAGATTCTGCAAGGGGGGCCCAAACTTTCGAGCCCCACTGTGTGTGTATATATATATATATATATATATATATATATATATATATATATATATATATATATATATTCCAGTTGAATATGTTAAACAAATGTTTCTTATTTATCTCTCTCTGTCTCTCGCTCTCTTTCTCTAGAGTTGAAGCCTACAGCCATTCTGTCCATGCAGCAACTGATGCAAAAGGGGTTCACTTTGGTGCTGTTGTGATGTTGTCGGAAAAATGACATACTGTATACAGTACAGACCAAAAGTTTGGACACACCTTCTCATTCAAAGAGTTTTCTTTATTTTCATGACTATGGAAATTGTAGATTCACACTGAATGCATCAAAACTATGAAGTAACACATGTGGAATTATAAATGGAATTATATACATAGCAAAAAAGTGTAAAACAACTGAAAATATGTCATATTGTAGGTTTTTCAAAGTAGCCACTTTTACTTTGATTACTGCTTTGCACACTCTTGGCATTCTCTTGATGAGCTTCAAGAGGTAGTCACCTGAAATGGTCTTCCAGCAGTCTTGAAGGAGTTCCCCGAGAGATGCTTAGCACTTGTTGGCCCTTTTGCCTTCTGTCTGCGGTCCAGCTCACCCCTAAACAATCTCGATTGGGTTCAGTTCTGGTGACTGTGGAGGCCAGGTCATCTGGCGCAGCACCCCATCACTCTCCTTCTTGGTCAAATAGCCCTTGATGCCTTCAGTGTGACTCTACAATTCTCATAGTCATGAAAATAAAGAAAACTCTTTGAATGAGAAGGTGTGTCCAAACTTTTGGTCTGTATTATATATATATATATATATATATATATAAACATTCTTGAATCATTCCTGTGTCTTGTCTTGCCTATCAACAACTTTTAAAATATTGGCAGTAATTTAGTGACTCCATACACTGATTCCAACTTTAACTTACCTGATAATGAGCTAATTCACCTTAAGGAGGTTAATCAATATACTGTATAATTCAAGAGATTAAGACTTTGAGGTTCTTCATTTTTTACAATTGTTTTAAAATTGATATACATAAATAAAAAATATATATATATATATTTCATTTATATTTTGTGTAAATTCATGTTTAAATTTAAAATTGTGACTCAAAGCACACTTAGTAATTAACCTCTGCTGCATTTTGAATCAAAAATCACATTTAAAAACAAATACTACTGAGATTAATATATTGATGCTATATACAAAGTAACGTGACTGCAAACTAAACCAACAGGGTACTAGAACTGCGGTCCTCAAACTGCAGCCATCGCTATATCGTCCAGTACGGTAGGTGGCGCTGTTACGAAAAACTAGGGTCCTAGAACTGCGGCCCAGATCTGCGGTCCTGAACCTGCAGCCTCTGGTTGTGCAGGAACATATTATTGGCCCTAGTATGTTTGTGTATATATATATATATATATATATATATATATATATATATATATATATATATATATATATATATATATATATATATATATATTATATATATATATATATACACACACACACACACACAACAAACGTCCATATATACATAAACACATACAAAGAAAGCAAGTAGATATAATTAAAAAAGAATACATACATATTTAGGCCTAAAACGACATTCTGTTTAAACGTTTAATAAAAATCTATTCCCCCTAATGGGAAAGAAATTTCTGACGCTGATAAATTTCAAAGTAAGCTGTGTAATAAAGGTGCGTATCTTGAAACACGCCCCCTTTCACATCGTCTAATTTACAGAGAGAGAGAGAGTAAGTAATGCAGGTGAATATATTGGGGTCTTGGCCTTCGGTGTATAGGTAAGTATGCAAGAAAGATACACAATCCTTAACTTCGATTTTCGTCCAGGTAAACCCTATGGATGGAGTTTGCAGGGGAGTATGCAAGGATGATGCACTGGTATTTCACTCGGGGCGTACAGGCAAGTATGCAGAAGGACAACTGGGTCTTTACTTTGGACGTACAGGTGAGTATACAAGGGCAACTAGAGCTTGACTCTGGGCATACAAGTAAGTATACAAGGACAATACGGTGGCTCTTAGCTTTGGGCGTACAGACGAGTATACAAGGGCAATATGTTGGCTCTTAGCTGTGGGCGTACAGAAGAGTATACAAAGGGCGACTGGAGCTTTGCTCTGGGCATGCAGGTGGGTATACAATGACAATACTGAATGGATACAACTCACAGACCCTCAAAGAGGTGGACATCAGGCTTTAGTCATTTTCAGCTCGGGAGTCTAGAGAAGGTGTATATGTCACGACAACTGTGGTCTTCACCGGGGCAGACTTCCCAGACCAACACTCAACACTGTCACCTCCAACCGTGGAAACACTCCCACAACGACTCAGAGCCTCAAGCTCAGACCTGTAGGACTGGTAACAGACAGACAGAGTTCCTTCACAAATTTACTTAGCTTCAGTGAATATATGGAGAAAGACACACCACCTCTCGAATTTGACCAAGAGTGGATAGAAGTACAGATTGAAGTTGCTGCACATTGGGCCTTCCACGGCCTCAGCTGGTGCCACCACGCTGGGTGACTTCAGGTAGATTTGTGCCACCGGGTATGTACCTCAGGAATTACTCGAACGATTCCCGCTCCTCTCTTCCAGACAATGGACCAGAGATCTAGACAGGGGCGAACCTCTGAAAGCTCTCCACAAACAGGTATTCATACACAAGGGCTACACAGCTGGATGTTATAGCAGCCAACACTTCTCTCAGTCGTCGTCCCCCACAATATGCACACTGTTCCTTACTTGCTATTGTTGACTCGTCACCACTCGGCAGAGTAGGGGTCCAAAGCCACGAGCGGGCATGTATATAAAAGACGGTCGTCTCACAACACCGGTGCACGTTCTTCTCCAAAGGGTTTTCTCTCCCAGCCTAGAGGGTGATTACTGACAACATGACACAGCACGACACTGCAGACTTCAAGTGTGCACACAGCAAAGAAAAGGACTCGCCCACTGCACTCCACACACTCACAGTGAATTAGGGTCAAAACCACATAGGACCGGGGATTAGTTCCTGGACGTTGGGGGCACCGATGCAGCAGACGGCCAGAGGAAACGTCACAGCCACGACAAGGCACCAGACTCCTTTTTCGCTGGTTCCGGCTCACCCACCAATCCTATTACGGTGGGGCCACTCACACTGGTCACAACTCACAAGAGGTATATGGATATTCCACACTTGCAAAATAACTGTTGACTCTATGAATATTTCAGTGTACTCACACTTTCATTAACACTGGATCTTTCCACTTCTCTTCCAGATAACCGACGTCCGACACAACTGGCAGCACGATCTCCTTCCTGAAATCCTAGCAGATCTTCAATGAGTGTTAACTTCACATCACACAATGCATCTGAACACAATGCTCCAATAAAGATATTCGTATACTCAGCCCTGTGTGTTTATCTCTCTTTGCCCAAGCTCCACAGTACACCACACACTCTCTCTCTCTCTCTCTCCAACTCTCTCCTCCGCTCCGTTGCACCCACAATAACTACTGGGAATCACCAACCACTTCCTGTGTTTCTGATGCCCTATTTATGTGTCTCCTCTTCACCGAATTGCCCAATCAGTGATCGCCACGCTCAACAAGACACCCGTTCCCAATAACACGCCGATTTGGGTTTGCCGGCGTTCCCGGTAGTGGCGGTGTTTGCGATATATGGTCCGGGCGGAACTAATCTTCCTCATTTTTGGCTCCGCCCCGTCACAGTCACTCCGCCACAGATTTATCCGGTACAGCTAATTTTTCTGAGCTGCAGGCCACTGTATACGTTCACTTAAAACATAACCGTGTTTACGAGAATACTTGCAGAGACAATTATTTTGAGATAATTTTGTGTGCATGTGTTCATTCAGAAGTTACGATACGTGAAAGATGAATTAATTCTGTGTACACACATTGTCTGCAATGCTGCTCTCAACGTGTGCTTTGAACAAGTGAGCGCAAGCTCCGAACGCGTGCTAATTGTTAAGACGTTTGAATTGGCAAGATTTAGAAACAAGTGCAAATGATCAACTACGATCCGTTTCACCCATTCAAGCAAGTGAACAATGCGAAAAAGTTAGGAATTTTACATCACTGTTCACGATAGCCCGTCGGGCAGAGCAAGGATATATGCTGCCCGACTGTAAAAACAAAAGTCCCCAGGATGCCGGGCTAGCAATTTTGCATGCCCTGCTCCTCATATCTATCAAAACAAAATAACAAAATTATTTAACAAAATAAATGATTATTTTAAAAGATTGGCTCAAAAGAATCATCTGTTCACGAATCGGATCATGAATTTGTATTACCGAGTCAAAGATGATCTATTATTGAACAGTCTTTATTCTCGAATGAATAAAGACTTCAAGTTCATCTGTAAATCACATAAAGCTATCGTTTGAGTTTATAAACTTCTATTTCATGCATGGTTCATGTGGATCTGTTAACTGAATGCAAAGTGTGAGTTCTAGGAGAATTTTGAGAATGTTTCTAAATGAACAGCTGTTCAGCATTTTTTTTTTTTCAACGGAGGATCAATTGCCCTATTGTTTAAAATCCCCAAACTGTTTACTTGTTTTGGTATGTGGGACATTTTAAAGGGTCATGAAACCCCCCTCTTTCAGCTCAAATCTAGCTCACAATCCTTTTGAAAAATGCAACTTAAATGGGCGTGGTGGCTGTGACAAGAGGGGAGGGGAGTGGGTGTGGTACAGCAGGGGAGAGGAGAGGAGAGGGGAGGGGGGAAAATCTCATCGCCAGTAGCCCATGCATATCGACTGTCACTAAAAATCAGTGGCAAAACTTGAGGAAATACTAATTTTTTTAAAAAAACTGGAAAAGTTCAAATCTAATGAAATACACTGACACTTTATTTTTGTCTTTTCAAGAGTTACTGAATGCCCTGCTACATATATCCTACAGTAATCGTAATTCTATTTAAAACATATTAATTTACATGAGTAATTACAGTCATTATAAAATATAAAGTTGTTTATATACACACTATAAATGCATTTATTAAAAAATAATAATAATAAAATAACGCTTAAAAAAAACATTGCTTACATAGCATCTACGCGCCCGGTGAACCCCAAATAAAGATGGACAGTGACATAGAAATTTGCAGTGGCAGCAGTACGCAGGGCTCTGTGGAGGTGGAGGACTTCTCTCCTCCTGATTCCCCAGGGCTAAATGGAGACATAGTAGATGGCGGTTCAGGTCCTCTGCCCTATCTATTTGAGCCAGTAGCCCCTGCCGTGACTGTGGACGAAAACATGGATGAACCGGAGGCTGCGGGGATGGGAGAAGTGTCAGAATGGTAGCTAGCTGCTAGCTAACTAATCAGAGAAGACTAAAAACTCTTCTGCAGGCACTAGACCTGAAAATAGCGTTTTCATTCATAAACGTATAATATGCAACAGGTGTACTTGTGGTCACTGTACCAGGCTGTCTCCAAGAGAAAACTTGTGCTGTAGAGAGGTGGCACAGGTAAACGCAACTTGACACTCAATTCACTGTATTGCAATTCAGTATGTAATCAGTCAAAATACGTGTTTTATCATATGTAGGTTTTGGGCATGTTTCCATTACATACACACACACACACACACGCACACACACACACACACACACACACACACACACACACACACACACACACACACACACACACACACACATATATATATATATATATATATATATATATATAATACACCTTTTATTATTACTTTTAATTCCTAACATGTAGGTGATACACAGATGTGAGCAGGTTGGTGGGGCAGCATGCATAACTGCTCATCCAGGTTTTGAACCTGTCGCCCTAAACACATTTGTTTTGCAAGCTGTTTATGTTACATATCGCCAGCTCTATGGTGACATGGAGAACACAGTCCTCAATAGGTTAGTAACATTCTTACTTGGTGTTAACTAAACTTATAATTTCCGATTAACATACATTTACAGTACAGGTAGCATTTTAGTATTTTATGTAATGATCCATAACAAGTTAAACTATAGTTTCAATCTCAGTTTCTACAGACACCTGGCCTATAGGATTTTTGTCCGGTGGTGCTAGGGGTACCTTGGCCGACACATTAGGGTGGTGATTCCCTCGTGTGCTGTTACCAGCATCAAAGAGCAGTTCCCTGACAACACTGGAACCTATTCAGGTTTTCAACCCCCTCCCCTTGACTAAAATAAAGAACTTATCATTTCAATTTTTCCATGTAATTTGTTTATTTACTTTAGATCACAGACAGACAGAAGGTGGTCTAAATCGTGACGTTTGTTGTGCAACAGCTTCACTCTTTTCAGGTCTTTGAAACTGTGTGCAGAGGTGGTCAGGAACTTGCAGTCCTTTTAGAGGTTCCTGAAACAGTTGTGGCTGCTCCAACACACTTTCAAAAAGCAGATCCTGCAATCTGTCAACATATTCTGCAGAACATTAAAAAAAGAATTAGTACATTACAGATAGTTCAAAGATTTTCATTTTGTCTTCTCAATGATTAAAATCCAGACAGTTTTCTTCTAGAAAGACAAAAACTTTCAGGTGGAGAAAAAAAACTTTTTCTTTACCTTGACATGTTTCGACTGCAACCTGCAGCCTTCCTCAGAAGCGTCATCTGACAGCTGTGACGTGTCGTTTATCAGCTGTTATTTTCTGGGTGTGGCCAACCCAGCGGACATGACAGTTCCGCCGGGCTGGCCACGCCCTGCCCCCCCGTCGCTCGTTGGTCTCTGGAGGATGGTGTTCTATGTGTGTGAGAGCATGTAGGCTCCCTCATCCCGGTTCCTGATTTCAATTGCCTCCTTTATCCATCTTCTGTATCTGTTTGGTTCTGATCTGATAATGTGTCCGTTGTCCTAGTCCATAATGTGGTTGTTTCGTTTGCAATGATCTGATATAGCTGATTTTAGTTGTTCCTGTTGCGCTTTTTCCTTTTGAGTTCTAGTTAGTCGTCCTGTTGTTTCTTTTTCACATTCTTTCTGATATTCTTTCTTTCTTGTGTTGAATGACCTGCCTGTTTCTCCTACGTATGTTTTATTGCATGATTTGCATGGTATCTCGTATATGACATTACATTTTTTGTCTTGCTCTATTTTGTCCTTGGGGTGTACCAGTAACTGCCTTAACTTTGTGTATGGTTTTACTACTGTGTTTATGTTGTATTTTCTCATTGCCCGCTGTAATGGTTCTGTTATGCCTCTGATATATGGTAGGGTTACTATGTCCTTGTTTCCGGTTTGTGGTTTCGATTTGGGTTTTGTTTTTGATTTGGTTTGCTTGTTTGCGAATTGTTCTTTTCCTTTGTTTATGGCCCATATCGGATATTTGCAGCATGCAAGTGCATGTCTGATATGTTTTTCCTCTTTCTTTCTGTCTTTTTCCTCCGTGATGAAACTAGTCCGTTCATAAAGTGTTCTCACTACTGATAATTTATGCGCCGTGGGATGTTCAGATGTCCAAAGTAGATATTGGTCAGTGTGTGTTGGTTTCCTGTAGACTCTTATTTTGATGCTGTCATCATCTCTGTGGTGGATCTTTAAATCTAAAAAAGCTATGGTTCTGTTGCAGAATTTTATGTTTCCGGTGGGGTCAATACTGTTCAGGTGGTCAGTGAGTTCCTGTGTATGTCCGTTTTTTATTTTTTCCAGTATGTCGCCTACATAACGTGTCCAGAGGGTTGGTCTGCAGTGCGATGGTGCTGTGGCTATGGCAGTAGTTTCCAAGTCCTCCATGAAAAAACTACTCATTATGGCTGATAGTGGGTCCCCCATGGCGAATCCCTCTTTTTGTCTGAATATTGTCCCTCTATATTGGAAATATGTGGATTTTGTGACGAAGCTCAGTAGTTCAGTTATATCATCGACTGTGAGGTTTGTGCGTCTTTTAAGTGTCCTGTCTTTCTGGAGTCGTTCTTGTACGATGTGAAGTGTTACATCCACGGCGGTCTTTGTGAAAAGTTATATGACATCGTGTGAAATTAAAATTTCATCTGATTCTATTTTCATGTTGTTGAGTTCTTTCACTAGTTGTTTTGAGTTTTGACAGTGATGCTCTGTTAGGCCGAGGAGGGGTTTTATAATTTCCACTAATGCTTTTGATAAGTTGTAAGTGACCGAGCCGATACTGTCTACTATTGGGCGTAATGGGATGCCATTTTTGTGTATTTTTGGTGTTCCATATATTCGTGGCATAATGTTTGCTGTGTGAATTAGATTGTCATATGCTTCCTTTGTTATTTTTCTGTTTTCTTGTAATGGTTTGAGAAGTGCTTTTAATGCTTTTTTTTTCTTTTCTTCAGTAGGGTCCTTTTTTAGTATTTCATATGTATTGTTGTCTTTTAGCAGTGCTTACATCTGTTTTTCATATTTGTCCGTGTCCATGACAACTGTTGTACGTCCTTTGTTCGCTGGTATGATGGTGATAGTTTTATCCTTTTTGAGTGTGGTTATTGCTTTTCTTTCCTCTTTTGTGATGTTGCTTGTTGGTAATTTTGCGGTTTTTAAAATGGTGTTGCGTAGCTCAGATTTTTGTCCCTGGTCTTGGATTTTTTGACATGCCAATTCTGTTGCTAGTATGTACTCCTCGTGTGGTATATTTTTTCGCGTAATGGCAAAGTTTAAACCTCGTGTTAAAATTCTTTTTTCGGTTTCCGTGAGTGTGCGTTGTGACAAATTCCGTACCCACGTTTCATTTGTTTCCATGCATGTTTTATTGTTTGCATTCTTTCTCTTTCTCTTTCTCTTTCAGCTTTTGAAGTTTATTTAACTGTTGGATTTTAGTTTTTTTGAACTCTTGTTCGTATGTGGTATCCAGGTGTTCGTCTATTTTAGTTTGCGTGTCATGATCTATATGGAAAAAACCTTTGAATTTGTCCTTCTCTACTTTTGTTTGTTCTGTGATTCTTTCGATCTTACAGTCGTTCTTATCCTCTGTTTCACGAGGTCTTTTCGGGCTCTTTTGATTATTTTTTCCGCATTTTTAGTGTGAATAGGGTCCTTAAATTGAGGCTTGCTGGTGTAATATCCTCATCTCGACATCGGAGGTTGAATCTTAGGTGGTTCTTATGGCGTGCCATTGTTTTTTCCAGCCTCTCTAAGCGGCGGAGGGCTTTGACACAGTCTTTTCCATAACTTCCTCGTAATAGTTCAAAGATTTTCATTTTGTCTTCTCAATGATTAAAATCCAGACAGTTTTCTTCTAGAAAGACAAAAACGTTCAGGTGGAGTAAAAAACAAGTCGCAAACAAGCAAACCAAATCAAAAACAAAACCCAAATCGAAACCAGAAACCGGAAACAAGGACATAGTAACCCTACCATATATCAGAGGCATAACAGAACCATTACAGCGGGCAATGAGAAAATACAACATAAACACAGTAGTAAAACCATACACAAAGTTAAGGCAGTTACTGGTACACCCCAAGGACAAAAAATGTAATGTCATATACGAGATACCATAGAAAAATCATGCAATAAAACATACGTAGGAGAAACAGGCAGGCCATTCAACACAAGAAAGAAAGAACATCAGAAAGAATGTGAACAAGAAACAACAAGACGACTAACTAGAACTCAAAAGGAAAAAGCGCAACAGGAACAACTAAAATCAGCTATATCAGATCATTGCAAACGAAACAACCACATTATGGACTGGGACAATGGACACATTATCAGATCAGAACCAAACAGATACAGAAGATGGATAAAGGAGGCAATTGAAATCAGGAAGCGGGCCAAGGATACCATCAACCGGGATGAGGGAGCCTACATGCTCTCACACACATGGAACACCATCCTCCAGAGACCATCGAGCGACAACACATACATAACATATAATTATGAATCCTTGTTTTTATACTCTCAGTTAGATATGGCTATTATTAGAACTACTAAATTATTAACCTTTTGCCATGTGCCATGCATCATATCTATGCAAAATGCTTGGTCCACTCTCTCTGAGGAACTTCATCACACCAGGATGTCTATCAGTGACAATCTTTCGCACAGTTACTCCTCTCTGCTCTAGCTCTCTCAGGCTTTTTTCTAAACCTTCCTTCTCCATACGCTGACTGTTGCCGACTTCATTGCTCTGGAAAATCATATCAACCTTCTTCAAAAAACAAAAATTTATGATCTGTTTTCCACTCATTCAATGCTAATAATCAAATCACTACAAACTTACCTGAATGAGCTGAATTTCCATGATCTTGTTTGCTCTGAGGTCCATCAGCGAGTATGTTCCATACTTTGCACTGTGTCCTAAACAATGTCATATTAGCATGTACATTTTTAGTGCTTGAAATAAACTCTGTAGTAGTAATTTATAACAGCACATTTCTATAGCTAACTGAAATGGCATATTATCAACATAACTGCACATACCAGGTAAGTCAGCACGCATGTCCCCACCCAGAACTACATTCCTTCCTTTGAGTGCTTCTGCAATCACAGTATTTTGATGCTGTTTCCACTGCCAATTGATTGTTGGGAATAGGAATGTCCTTTGGTGTTTCAGGTATGTAGTGTGGCAAATCCCCTGAATGTTGAATGCCTGCATAAACTGACCCAAAAGAAAAACAGTTAAATATACAAGTTAAAACTGTTAAAAATGATTATTATACAAATCCCACATATTTTGGAGAGAAAAAGAAAATCTTACCTTGGCGACTTGCAAGAAGGATGAGCCACTAGAGAGCACAGCAGCAGCAAGCTGCAGATTTCCAGCTGGTATGTTCTTGACATACGGTTGGCTGGCCCACTGTTTGTGATGTTCACAATGAACACAGGTCTGGTCCACATGTAGAACTGTACCCACTGTTCTGCTCTTTATTGCACAGTGTCTTGAGCAGGCAGGGTAATTCTTGAACAGGTCCATGCGGTTTTCCTCATAAACAATGCATTTCCTCATTATATGGGGTGGTGTTGCAATTACAGTGCTACAACAAACAGCAATATTAATAATCATTATTAATAATAATTAAATATGAATGTATGATGAATAGAAGTACATTAAAAAAACATGACCAGTCTATGAGTACCTCTCATTATAGATGTTGCTGTAAGTCATTCCTGGTTAGAAACTACAATCAGAATCCTCAGCCTCTCTTCTGGGCCTTTTCAAGGGGGTAGAGGTTGCAAGAGGACCTTTCTCTAGTGGTATGAATGGTGTGGAAGTGTTGCAACCAACATGCCTTTTCTGTTGCTTCACCTGAGTGCCTATGACATTAGATATTTCTAAATGAAATAAATACATTGTGCCTAATACACTTAAATAAAAAAAAACTATGAAACTATTAATGTTTTTTGATGTTTGATACTGTAAAGTGTGCAACATAATCTCGCACCTTCGTTCAGGTTTCCAGCGATGTTGCGTTGACATATGCTTCATATCGGGATGGGTTTGACATGCAGCATCTTTTTTGGCAGGCTGTTCGGTCTGACACGCCATCTCGCAACACAGTTTAGGCTGACAATACAAACATATTAATTTCCAAAGACATATTTCCCAAACATATTTAAATATATTACAAAATTAATTACACAAATTAAGCATACAATTGAGGTACTATCGAAATATAAAATCTTTTAATAATGAGCGCTTATTTAACAAAAGGAAAGTAAAACGATCAGGTTAAAATTTTAGACACACACATACCTCTGAAAGGATAGAAAAGTCCTCGGGACTTGGCACCGCATCAATCACAAGACGCAACTTGCATTGTTAGTCAACGAGGCCAAAGTCCACCATTCTCCAATTCTCGAAGCTCTCTCTCGAAAAATGTTTGCTGCACACATATAATCTGGATGTGTCCGTGGTTGATGGCCAACCAACCGCCCTCAGCCAGAGTTTAGCCCTGGCAGCATCGCGGGGAAACATATGCAACCCATTTGAACTTTTGCACCACGAAAACAAACACTTGCGTCCCATGATCGCCTCACTCATCTACTGCGCGATATCACAGCTTGCTTGACATGTCTGTTGTTGGAAAGATCCACGTGGTGTCATGAATAATTAAGAGAGTGTCTTCTCATTGTCATTCTCATAAACAAAAAACCAAGCTGCACCTTTTTAAAATTTCATCTTTCATTCTGAAATACAATATCAAAAAAGTAAACGTCCGTCTAATATTCAAAAATTTTGTTTATTTCTACTTATTTCTATTTCTACTTCATTCTTCTTTTCCTTGTTTCTTCATCTTGAAAATGTTAATGTAACATTAGAGTTTGAAAATCCCCTACTGATTTACATTGTTCATCTTTCAAAAACTGTTATCAGTTATGCCGGTACTTGCTTTCTGAATTATGTTTGTTCTGATTCCCTGTCAAGGGAACTTCGAACTGCGTCCTCTGAAGGGACACTATGGGGAACACCTCGTCATGACCCGTGTCTGAAGCATACTTTGAAAAACGCCAATGTGTTGGCCGCCAATGTGTCGACCAGCCTCTGACGTCGCTACCGGCGTGACTATAAATACGCGCCCGTAGGACCCGTCACTTATCTTCTTTGTCTTCATTGACTGTTTTGTTTGAAGCGTGCATCTGAGAAACGACCAGAACGGTAAGAGCGATCTATTATCGTTATCATGGCATCCACTAGCAAGGCGTTTAAATAGTGTGTGCATCCATGTCAGCGTTATTTGACACCTGATGACACACACAGTCTTTGCGTCTCTTGTTTGGGCGAAGAGTACGCACGCGATGTCCTTAAAGGGGGCAATCTGCGCACACTGCGAGCGTTTTTCTGTGAAAAAGCTCCGCTCTCGTTTGTCATCTGGATCTCGCGGCTCAGGACCCACCGTTGCCGAGGCACGGAGGAGAATGAGCTCATGGGGATCACAGGTGGATCTCGCTGAGGAGTGTAGAGAGGGACTTTTCCTCTCACACTCTCCGGCGGCAAATGAGAGCGAACTTCGGGAGGAAGATGCATTGTCATTAACCCTTTCTGACACTGAAGTTAGTGCTCTGCTGGGTTCTACTCCCTCTTTGCCATCTAAGCCCTTCCAGGATACATCCCGCTTAAATGGTAAATCATACGCAGCAGCAGAGCCCGAACAACAAAGGGGTCCTGGCCCATCTCGATCTGAGGACATAACAGTCTCCTATCCTGGACCTGTTATGTTTTTGGTTGGTCCTATTCCATCTACGAGCTGCTCTATCAGAGTGCCACGAGAGCCCCTCCTTTGTGACAGGCAAGACTTGGTAATAAACCGTGCTTAGTTCTTAGCCGTATCCCTTTAAAGGAATCTTTCGTGATTCCAAGCCTTCAGCTCTACCCCGGGCCGAGGCCCTTCAGGTAAGTTGGGTATGTAGCTTAGGCCTTTGGCCATAAAGGATAATGTCATGGACAGCCGTCGAACCGTCCCAGGGGCAACTCCCGGTGAAATGGTAGAGTTGGTACTTAGTGTTTCCCATGATTCTGGCCTGCACTCCCCTCAGCATGGTGGCGTGGGTATACTGTTCCCCATAGTGTCCCTTCAGAGGACGCAGTTCGAAGTTCCCTTGACAGGGAACGTCTCAGGTTACGAATGTAACCATGGTTCCCTGAGAGGGAACGAGACACTGCGTCCTCTAGCTCCCTGCCATGCTTCGGACGCAAGCTTCACGAAGAAGATAAGTGACGGGTCCTATGGGCGCGTATTTATAGTCGCGCCGGTAGCGACGTCAGAGGCTGTCGCCGGCCAACACATTGGCATTTTTCAAAGTATGCTTCAGACACGGGTCACGACGAGGTGTTCCCCATAGTGTCCCTTCAGAGGACGCAGTGTCTCGTTCACTCTCAGGAAACCATGGTTACATTCGTAACCTGAGAAGTTTTGCATTTAAGTATATATATATATATATATATATATATATATATATATATATATATATACACACACACTAAATCATACTCTCAGGGGCACAGAAATAAGATTCCAATATATGGTGAAATAATGCTAAACATTTTAAAATGTAATTTACATTTTAAATAATTTTTGTTAAAACATATCTGCCGACATATGGACTGCCAACCAATCAGCAAACAGCAGCTGACTGTGACCCCAGCGGTCTATGATATAAACAGATTATTTTTGATTGCACATTTGCTAGCTAGCAATATGTCGCAGAGCTCCTTTCTTAATTTTTTTAGCAAAAAACCTTGGCTTGATTAAGAGCCGGACACAAGGCCTTAACGTTACACCTGATGAGGATGTTTCTCCCTCTCCAGGCCCAACATCAACAGTGTTGCCAGATTGGAAATGTCCAAGTATCGTACCAGAAGTTCAAAATTATCATATTTGGATGAAAATTATTACATTTAACAATTAACTACATTTTGACACGACCTGCAAATTACCACTAGGAATATGGTTGGATGGAAGCAGTGCGACAAAAATACTATCCCATAATTTTGCACAGTAATCTGACAATAAATGTGATTTTCATATGCACACCAAGAGTCTCTTTTCTGGCTACGCTACTGGTTTTGATGCCTTCAGTGTGAATCTACAATTTTCATAGTCATGAAAATAAAGAAAACTCTTTGAATTAGAAGGTGTGTTAAAGTTAACAAACTTTTGGTCTGTACTGTATATATATATATCAAACTTTGCAATATATATATATATATATATATATATATATATATATATATATATATATATATATATATCTATATATAGCCAAGTTTGATACTTCAGTATTTATAGATAATTTTTCCACGTTTTTTCATGGTATACTGAAAAACAATGATAAACATATACATTTTATAAAGGCTTTAATTGGCAAAAAATATAATGAGGCAATATTGATCCTTGTGCTTCAAAACCTTCAGTATTTAAACTGATTTAATAAAAGTCGTGGGGCAACGTTGATAGGTTTTTCTTTTGGATGTGTGATCTGCACGATTTCTGATGTGTGTTTATGTGCACTTTAATATATTTTAATGTCACACCTTCTTATATAAAATAAAACAGAGTAAAGAACAAGTGTCTTATCATTCATTGAACTAAACATTGAGATAATAAACACTGAGTTTAAATCAGGTTTAGCGCTTAGGTTGTGGGTTTGAGTCTCGGACCGAACTCCCAACTACTCCCCGGGCACTGCAGCATAAATGGCTGCCCACTGCTCTGGGTGTGTGATCATGGTGTGTGTGTTCACTGCTGTGTGTGCACTTTGGATGGGTTAAATGCAGAGCATGCATTCTGAGTATGGGTCACCCATACATGGCTGTATGTCACGTCACTTTCATTTTTCACTTTCACTTTATTTAAAATGCATCCGATCATTCTGCACAAAAATCTAGAAACAATGTGAATGAACACCACATTAGCTTTAGCAGCAAACTTTGCAAAACAGAACATTTATGTCACTTTTGGCCATCACTGTATGTGGGCAATGGCAAAATGTGTCATTGACTGATTTGTATAATTACACTAACTTTGTTAGGTGTAGTGGAAATTACACCACAAACCAGCGATGAAACCTCCATTTAATGTTGTGTAATACCTATTTAAACACTACAATTGGTTGTAATTTATGTAATGATTTAAAATGGATTTTCATATTTAATATAACAATTCAGGATCTACAAAACAACATATACATAAAATGCAATAAAAAAAAAAAAAAAATGCAGGCATAGTAAAAGGTATAGTCTTGAATTTGGGTAAAAAGTGACCTTCATATTAGAAAAATAAAGATCTGTTAATTTTAATAATAATGAACTCATGGGATAGAAAATGATCTTGAACAAATGCAAATCCTCCTACCCATTTAAAAATGTAACTTTAAAAACAAGCACTGGTATTTCCTGCTCTACCAAGTTAGGGTTAGGTTAAAATTAATTTTAGCACTGTGCATTTGTAAAGTCATACACACTCACCATGAAATTCCAGTAAGTCTTAATCTTGTCTGCCAGGCCCAGCAGAAAGAGGGCAGCAAGGTATACAGACGAACAGATGAACATGGTTACTGACACAAACATCACCCAACCCTAAAACAATCGCACTGACACATTCGTCGATGCTACTAATATCCACACCATCCCTCCAAACAACTGATAAAAAATAAATTTAAAAAAATCGATGTGTATACTGCCATATTCCAAGAAAGGCTATATCTTTATGAATTATAGAGGTTTAACCCAGTAAGCCTTGAAAAAGTTATAAACAAGATCACTTACAATTTCCAAACAAATCAGGCCCCCTGAATATTGTCACATCCACACAAGGAGAGGAGAAGACGGGTAAGTATTTTCGTGAAGCTTTATTAACATAGGACTTCAACAGAGCTGGTAAGTGTGGTCACAGACGGTGAATCTTCAAGCACTGATCAATAGGTGAGTTCAAGCACAAAGCTAGGCCAGACAACAAAGAGTCACTTCCCTTAATCGCTGTGTCTGAATCTCCACAGAGTCACAATATGGTCCACAAGGAGCAGGCAGAAGATCCACAAAGAGTGTCCATGCAATCTTGATTCCAGCCGGTGAGTGAATGAGTGAGGTGAGTATTTAAAGGTGTGGTAATTGCTGGTGCAGGTGCAGGTAATCAGTATTCAGGTGACGGTTCACGTGAGCGGTGCAGGGGAGATTGAGTGGATGGTGACTGGCAATGGTGACTGGGGCTGAGGGAACGAGCTGAGGGTGTGACACTACCCCCCCCCCCCACGGGTGACTCCAGGCATCCTAGAGCGGCGACGGGGACGACCACGACCTCTGGGAGCCGGGCGGTCTGGGTGTTGTCGGTGGAAATCTTCGAGGAGAGCCGGATCCAGGATGTCATTGCGTGGTACCCACGACCTCTCTTCGGGACCGAACCCCTCCCAATCTATGAGGTATTCCAGGTGGCCGTCCCGCCGCCGGGAGTCGAGGATCTCTTGGACCTGGTAGATGTTGTCTCCGAGGATCTCGGGTTGGTCTGGAGGGGGAGGCGGTTCTGGTTCTGTGGAGGAAGGAGAAACTGGATCAGTGTGACGTTTTAACAGTGAGACGTGGAACGTGGGTGAGATCCGGTAGCGTGGTGGTAGGTCCAGGCGGTAGGTGACGGGATTTATCTGAGAATGGATGGTGAACGGCCCTATGTAGCGGGGACTCAGCTTTTTGCAGGGCAGTCGGAGGCGGATATCCCGAGTGGAGAGCCAAACCTTGTCTCCAGGTAGATAGACGGGATTAGGCGATCTGCGTCGGTTAGCGGTCTCTGTATGCCTCCGAACTGCCCGTTGGAGATGGACGTGAGCTGAGTCCCACACCCTCTCGCTCTCCTGGAACCAGTGATCTACCGCGGGTACTTCAGAGACTTCTCCTGACCAGGGAAACAGCGGTGGTTGATAGCCTAAAACACATTGAAAAGGGGTTAAGCCTGTAGTGGTTTGGCGAAGGGAGTTTTGGGCATACTCAGCCCACGGCAGATACTGGCTCCAGGTATCCTGGTGTTGGGAGCAGTAAGTACGGAGGTACCGTGAGATCTCTTGAATCTTCCGCTCGGTCTGGCCGTTGGTCTGAGGATGATATCCAGAAGATAAACTGACGGATGTTCCGAGGAGTTGGAAGAACGCTCGCCAGACCCTGGAGACAAACTGAGGTCCTCTGTCCGAGACAATGTCCTCTGGAGTGCCATAATTCCGGAACACGTTGGTGAAGAGGGCTTCGGCGGTCTCGAACGCTGTGGGAAGACCCTTTAATGGGATTAGTTTGCAGAATTTAGAGAAACGATCAACAACAACTAGAATGGTAGTGTACCCCCTTGAGGGGGGAAGGTCAGTGGCGAAATCCACCCCTAGATGGGTCCAGGGTCGGCGAGGAATGGGCAGTGGTTGTAATTTACCCACGGGAAGTTGACGAGGTGTGGTGGTAACGGCGCAGACCGAGCATCCGAGGATGTACCGGGTAACGTCACGAACCATGTTAGGCCACCAGTACTTCTGCTGGATGAGCGAGAGGGTTCGCCTGCTGCCAGGGTGTCCTGAGCCAGGTGACGTGTGCGTACTTTCCAGTAGGGGGAGTCGCTGGTTGGTGGGCACGTACATTAGACCCGTGGGTACCTCCGGAGGTGCAGGCTCCTCGAGGGTGGCGGCTCGGATTTCCTCGTCGATCTGCCAGAGGATAGGCGCGAGGAAAACGGAGGGTGGTAGAATTGAATCAGGTTTGTTGGTGTCTGGATCTGGTGAGTACATACGGGACAGGGCATCTGCTTTAGTGTTCTTGTGACCTGGTTGATACGTGATCTGGAAATTAAAGCGAGCAAAGAAGAGTGACCACCGAGCCTGACGAGCATTGAGTCTTTTGGCATTCTGCAGATATTGGAGATTTTTGTGGTCGGTGACAACAGTGAATGGGAACTGAGCTCCCTCTAGCCAGTGCCGCCACTCCTCAAGGGCGAGTTTAATGGCCAACAACTCACGGTCTCCGATTCCATAATTGCATTCGGCGGGAGAGAGTTTCTTAGAGAAGTACGCACACGGATGGAGTGAGCAAGGTTCACCAGACCTTTGGGATAGCACGGCTCCAATGCCGTGATTGGCCGCATCCACCTCTACGACGAACGGTTTGGATGGGTCAGGATGTCGAAGAATGGGCGCTGAGGTGAAGAGGTGTTTTAGATGGCTGAAGGCTTCTCGAGCTTGGGGTGTCCAGCGCAGCCGGCGCTGACCTCCTTTTAGGAGGGATGTTAGAGGAGCAGAGTGCAGGCTGTAGTTCTTGATAAAGCGCCGATAGAAATTGGCAAAGCCAAGGAAACGCTGGAGTTCTTTCACCGTTGTGGGCTCCGCCCAGTTGGTCACAGCATCTACTTTGGCTGACTCCATCTGAACTCCCTCCGCAGAGATCACGTATCCGAGGAAGGAGACGGTAGTGCAGTGAAACTCACACTTCTCAGCTTTTAGGTAGAGGTGGTGGTCTCGGAGTCGTTGTAAGACGTGGCGGACATGGGTTTGGTGTTCTTCTATGTTCCGGGAGTAGATCAGGATATCGTCTATGTAGACAATGACGAATTGGTGGAGATAATCACGGAATATTTCGTTCATGAAACTCTGGAAGATGGATGGACTGTTAGCAAGCCCATAGGGCATAACCTGATATTCGTAGTGCCCGGCAGGGGTGATGAAAGCAGTCTTCCACTCGTCTCCCTCTCGGATACGGATCAGATTGTAGGCACTGCGGAGGTCGAGTTTGGTGAACACCTTGGCTTCACGCAGTTCCTCCAGAGCCGCCGGAACGAGTGGTAATGGGTAGGCGAACTTGACGGTGGCGTCATTTAGCACTCGATAGTCGATGCATGGTCGAAGTCCGCCATCCTTTTTGGGGACGAAGAAGAAACTGGATGCAGCTGGAGATGTGGATGGTCTGATGAACCCCTGATCGAGAGCCTCCTGGATGTATTCCTCCATCGCCACCTGCTCAGGACGGGAGAGTGGATATATTTTCCCATGTGGTAGCTTGGCACCTGGCAGCAGGTCGATACAACAGTCCCAGGGCCGATGTGGTGGTAATCGGGTGGCTTGTTCCTTGCTGAACACATCGGAGTAGGAGGAGTAAAGGGCAGGTCTTCCTATGGAGGTGGAGTGCAATTGAAGGTGCGGTGGCTCGGACTGTGAACTCTGGACTGGTGAACGGTGAATGTGACTCTGGCATCCCGGATCCCATGCCTGGATCTCCCCTGTGCTCCAGTTGATTTGTGGGTT